>NW_028275092.1:0-65785 GCF_037043125.1 Eumetopias jubatus | reverse complement strand
CATGGTGTTCGTTGAGAAATGCCCTCCATAAGAATTTGTTCCGCGAGTAAGGTAGATCTCTCTTCCTTCCCCTCCGGATTCTTTCACACTTTGCTTCAAGCCGCTTCGTTCCTTAGCAAAGCAGATGGCAGTCGAAGGAACGCACCGCCACAGCGTTGTTTCTTAGACTTAAGTGTATAGCACGTTCCTTACGCTTCCTCCCATTTCCAGACACACACCTCTCTAGGGGACTACTAGTGTGTTGGTGGTCACATTCGAGCCACATGTTTCTTCACCATTCAGCGTGTGGAATTTTCCTTGTGTTTTCACACAAAGTACTGACAACGCTTCGATCTTCCCGAAACAAGATCTGAGTTGGGAGAAGCTTTCGACACAAGTTCGTTCTCAAGCAGTGTTATATGGCACAGTACTTGTGCCTTCGCTTTTAACGTCGGAACCTTCCTCCATCTTCTTCCCTGGAGATGGTAGTGGAAAGGCGATTTCTCTACCGTTTTGTTCCTTGAGAGCTGAGTGTCAGACGCTTACACATACATCTCCAACGGCTTCATGCTTCCCGAACCAAGAGGTTAGCCCGAAATCGTGTTGGACGTGGCCTTGTTTCTCTGAGTTCAGTGGAAGGCGCTGCTGAGGCGAGCTCACGTACATTTGAAGGCCCTTCCAACGTCACGACACAAGACTTTCGTGGAGAGAAACCCTCCGCACAACGTGTTCCTCGCCGTAGTGTATCGCGCTTTCCGTCTCTTTGCGTTCGCACTAAGTTGTAACAAGGTGCTTCCACCCGTAGGGAAAGAGCTGGTCGTCGACGGACGGCAACCGTCTAGATTTGTTCTTAGAGTTAAACACCCGTAGGCCATCCTCCTTATGCTTCCTCACATCATACATTTCCATACTCATCCTTCTTCATGGAACGACAGTAGACACATTCGGAACGGACGGCTAACTCTAGGGTACGTCCCTCATGCCTTCACACCCACTAGGGAAAACACTTTTATCTTCCTGAAACAATATGATAGCTGAGGGAAGACTTCCTCACAAGCGGTTGGTCAAGCACCGTCACAGGGCACGGCACATTCTTTATGCCTTCACACGTTCCTACCAGAATGCCGCGCATACGTCGGTGTATGGCTTTCCAGGATTTCCTTCTCCCACTTGAAGGCATGACATTTCCCGTCTGCTCTCTTTCATACTCTTGGAAACATTCTTCACGGAACAAGATTTGAATCGGGAGAGACAATCTACACTAACTATTTCTGTGGCACAGGCCTGGGGCACATGCCTTGCGCTGCCACACTTCCACTGGAATAGACACGCATTTTCAGGGAAGATGTTAGAAGAAACACGGTTTCTCTGTTTCCTCAGACTGAAGTGCACGCCGCCTGTTTCGGATTCAACAAATACCTGTTGTGACTCTGATTTCCCCGTGACGCCAGTCGTAAGCTCGAAGTCGGGTTTGACTCAGACTTGTTTCGCGCAGTTGAGTCTGTGGCTTTCCTCTGGCGAACTCACATACATTTGCAAAACCCAACATGGCCCATGTTGCCCATTGGGAGAAGCCCTCCATAAATGTTGTTCCACGAGGAAGGTATATCAGGCTTTTCCTCCGCTTCCTTTCACACTTGGCGCAAGGCCGCTTCGATCCTTCGGAAAGGAGAAGGTAGACGAAGGACCGCACCGCCACAGCGTTGTTTCTTAGACTTAAGTGTATAGCACGTTCCTTACGCTTCCTCCCATTTCCAGACACACTCCTCTCTAGGGGACTCCTAGTGTGTTGGTGGTCACATTCGAGCCACATGTTTCTTCACCATTCAGCGTGTGGTGTTTTCCTTGTGTTTTCACACAAAGTACTGACAACGCTTCTATCTTCCCGAAACAAGATCTGAGTTGGGAGAAGCTTTCGACACAAGTTCGTTCTCAAGCAGTGGTATATGGCACTGTACTTGTCCCTTCGCTTTCAACGTCGGGACTTTCCTCCATCTTCTTCCCTGTAGATGGTCGTGGAAAGGCGATTTCTCTACCGTTTTGTTCCTTGAGAGCTTAGTGTCAGACACTTACACCTATATCTCCAAAGGCTTCATGCTTCCCGAACCAAGAGGTGAGCACGAAATCGTGTTGGACGTGGCCTTGTTTCTCTGTGTCCAGTGGAAGGCGCTGCTGAGGCGAGCACACGTATATTTGATGGCACTCCAACTTCATGACACAAGACTTTCGTGGAGAGAAACCCTCCCCACAACGTGTTCCTCACCGTAGTGTATCGTACTTTCCGTCTCTTTCCTTTCGCACTACGTTGTAACAAGGTGCTTCCATCCGTAGGGAAAGAGCGGGTCGTCGACGGACGGCAAACCTCTAGATTTGTTCTTAGAGTTAACCATGGGGAGGCAATCCTCCTCATGCTTCCTCACATCATACATATCCATACGCATCCTTCTTCATGGAACGACAGGAGACACATTCGGGACGGACGGCTAACTCTTGGGTACGTCCCTCATGCCTTCACACCCACTACGGAAAACACTTTTATCTTCCTGAAACTGTAGGATAGCTGAGGGAGGACTTCTTCCCAAGCGGTTGGTCAAGCAACGTCCCAGGTGACGGCACATTCTCTATGCCTTCACACGTTCATGCCAGAATGCCGCTCATACGTAGGTGTATGGCTTTCCAGGATATCCTTCTCCCACTTGAAGGCATGACCTTTCCCCTCTGATCTCTCTCATACTCTTGAAAACATTCCTCACGGAACAAGATTTGAATTGGGAGAGACAATCTACACTGACCATTTCTGTGGCACAGGCATGGGGCACATGCCTTGCGCTGCCGCACTTACATTGGAATAGACAAGCATTTTCAGGGAAGATGTTCGTAGAAACACGGTTTCTCTGCACTGATGTTTCCTGAGACTGAAGTGCACGCCGCCTGTTTCGGATTCAACACATACCTGTTGTGACTATGTTTTCCCCGTGACGCCAGTCGTAAGCTCGAAGTCGGGTTTGACACAGACTTGTTTCGCGCAGTTGAGTCTGTGGCTTTCCTTTGGCGAACTCACATACATTTGGAAACCCCTTTTAGCGTCGTGACCCATGGTGTCCATTGAGCGAAGCCCTCCATACAAAGTTGTTCCACGAGGAAGGTATATCAGGCCTTTCCTCTGCTTCCTTTCACACTTGGCGTATGCCCGCCTCGATCCTTCGGAAAGGAGAAGGTAGACGAAGGACCGCTCCTCCACAGCATTGCTTTTTAGAATTAAGTGTAGAGCTCGTTCCTTACACTTCCTCCGATTTCCACACACACACCTCTCTAGGGGACAACTTGTTAGTTGGTGGTCACATTCGACCCACATGTCTCTTCACAATTCAGCGTATGGCACTTTCCTTACGCGTTCACACGAAGTCCTGAAAGCGCTTCTATCTTCCTGAAACAAGATTTGAGTTGAGAGAAGCTTTCGACACAACTCTTTCTCAAACAGTGGTATATGGCACAGGAGTTGTGCCTTCACTGGTAACGTTGGAAAGTTCTTCCATCTTTTCCCCTGCAGGTGGCAGTGGAAAGACTATTTCCCTACCGTTTTGTTCTTTGAGAGGTGAGTGTAAGACCCTTACCTTATATAGCAACACTCATCTCTCCAAAGGCTTCTTTCTTCAAGAACCCAGATGTTAGCACGAAAGCCTGTTGGACATGGACTCGTTTCTCAGAATTCAGTGTGAGGCTACTACTACTGAGGCTAGTCCACGTGCATTTGAAGACCCATCCACCTCCATGACACAGGACTTGATGGAGAGAAACCCTCCGCCCAACGGGTTCCTCCCTGTAGAGGATCGCGCGTTCCATCGCTTTTCGTTCACGCTAGGTTTCCCAAGCTGCTTCCATCCTTACGAAAAGAGGTGGTAGTCGAAGGACGGCAACCCTCGAGATTTGTTCTTAGAGTTTAACAGACGTATGCCATCTTCCTTACGCTTCCGCACATTATCCATGTCCATGCACATCTTTCTTCATGGCCACGACAGTAGGCCAATTCGAAGCGGAGAGCTACGTCGAGCCGATGTCCCTTACGCCTTCACACCCACTACGGAAAACACTTTCCTCTCACCGAAACGATATGATAGTTGAGGGAAGACTTCTTCACAAGTGGTTTCTCAAGCACCGTCACAGGGCCCATTCTAGGTGCCTGCACCATTTCATGCTAAAGTGCTTCTCATCCTTCCGTGTATGTCTTTCTTGACGGATTTCCTTCTCACACGTAAAACCGTGTCCTTTTCCATCTGCTCTCACTCCTACTCTTGAAAACACTTCTCACGGAACAGGATTTGAATGGCGACAGACTATCGACACTAAGGACTTCTGTAGCACAGGCATGGGGCCCATACATTGCGATTTCACACTTCCATGGGAAAAGCCTACCATTTTCAGGGAAGATGTTAGTAGACACACGGTTTCTCGGGAGTGGTGTTTCTTCAGACTGAAGAGCACTCCCTTCGTTTAGGATTCAACACGTACGTTTGGTGACTAGGGATTCCGCGGGAACCCAGTTGGAAGCTCGAAGTCGCGTTTGACAGAGACTTGCTTCGCAGAGATTCGTGTATGCCTTTCCTTTGGCGAAGGCGCCTACATTTGAACACCCTTCCATCGTCGTGACACATGGTGTTCGTTGAGAAATGCCCTCCATAAGAATTTGTTCCGCGAGTAAGGTAGATCTCTCTTCCTTCCCCTCCGGATTCTTTCACACTTTGCTTCAAGCCGCTTCGTTCCTTAGCAAAGCAGATGGCAGTCGAAGGAACGCACCGCCACAGCGTTGTTTCTTAGACTTAAGTGTATAGCACGTTCCTTACGCTTCCTCCCATTTCCAGACACACACCTCTCTAGGGGACTACTAGTGTGTTGGTGGTCACATTCGAGCCACATGTTTCTTCACCATTCAGCGTGTGGAATTTTCCCTGTGTTTTCACACAAAGTACTGACAACGCTTCGATCTTCCCGAAACAAGATCTGAGTTGGGAGAAGCTTTCGACACAAGTTCGTTCTCAAGCAGTGTTATATGGCACAGTACTTGTGCCTTCGCTTTTAACGTCGGAACCTTCCTCCATCTTCTTCCCTGGAGATGGTAGTGGAAAGGCGATTTCTCTACCGTTTTGTTCCTTGAGAGCTGAGTGTCAGACGCTTACACATACATCTCCAACGGCTTCATGCTTCCCGAACCAAGAGGTTAGCCCGAAATCGTGTTGGACGTGGCCTTGTTTCTCTGAGTTCAGTGGAAGGCGCTGCTGAGGCGAGCTCACGTACATTTGAAGGCCCTTCCAACGTCACGACACAAGACTTTCGTGGAGAGAAACCCTCCGCACAACGTGTTCCTCGCCGTAGTGTATCGCGCTTTCCGTCTCTTTGCGTTCGCACTAAGTTGTAACAAGGTGCTTCCACCCGTAGGGAAAGAGCTGGTCGTCGACGGACGGCAACCGTCTAGATTTGTTCTTAGAGTTAAACACCCGTAGGCCATCCTCCTTATGCTTCCTCACATCATACATTTCCATACTCATCCTTCTTCATGGAACGACAGTAGACACATTCGGAACGGACGGCTAACTCTAGGGTACGTCCCTCATGCCTTCACACCCACTAGGGAAAACACTTTTATCTTCCTGAAACAATATGATAGCTGAGGGAAGACTTCCTCACAAGCGGTTGGTCAAGCACCGTCACAGGGCACGGCACATTCTTTATGCCTTCACACGTTCCTACCAGAATGCCGCGCATACGTCGGTGTATGGCTTTCCAGGATTTCCTTCTCCCACTTGAAGGCATGACATTTCCCGTCTGCTCTCTTTCATACTCTTGGAAACATTCTTCACGGAACAAGATTTGAATCGGGAGAGACAATCTACACTAACTATTTCTGTGGCACAGGCCTGGGGCACATGCCTTGCGCTGCCACACTTCCACTGGAATAGACACGCATTTTCAGGGAAGATGTTAGAAGAAACACGGTTTCTCTGTTTCCTCAGACTGAAGTGCACGCCGCCTGTTTCGGATTCAACAAATACCTGTTGTGACTCTGATTTCCCCGTGACGCCAGTCGTAAGCTCGAAGTCGGGTTTGACTCAGACTTGTTTCGCGCAGTTGAGTCTGTGGCTTTCCTCTGGCGAACTCACATACATTTGCAAAACCCAACATGGCCCATGTTGCCCATTGGGAGAAGCCCTCCATAAATGTTGTTCCACGAGGAAGGTATATCAGGCTTTTCCTCCGCTTCCTTTCACACTTGGCGCAAGGCCGCTTCGATCCTTCGGAAAGGAGAAGGTAGACGAAGGACCGCACCGCCACAGCGTTGTTTCTTAGACTTAAGTGTATAGCACGTTCCTTACGCTTCCTCCCATTTCCAGACACACTCCTCTCTAGGGGACTCCTAGTGTGTTGGTGGTCACATTCGAGCCACATGTTTCTTCACCATTCAGCGTGTGGTGTTTTCCTTGTGTTTTCACACAAAGTACTGACAACGCTTCTATCTTCCCGAAACAAGATCTGAGTTGGGAGAAGCTTTCGACACAAGTTCGTTCTCAAGCAGTGGTATATGGCACTGTACTTGTCCCTTCGCTTTCAACGTCGGGACTTTCCTCCATCTTCTTCCCTGTAGATGGTCGTGGAAAGGCGATTTCTCTACCGTTTTGTTCCTTGAGAGCTTAGTGTCAGACACTTACACCTATATCTCCAAAGGCTTCATGCTTCCCGAACCAAGAGGTGAGCACGAAATCGTGTTGGACGTGGCCTTGTTTCTCTGTGTCCAGTGGAAGGCGCTGCTGAGGCGAGCACACGTATATTTGATGGCACTCCAACTTCATGACACAAGACTTTCGTGGAGAGAAACCCTCCCCACAACGTGTTCCTCACCGTAGTGTATCGTACTTTCCGTCTCTTTCCTTTCGCACTACGTTGTAACAAGGTGCTTCCATCCGTAGGGAAAGAGCGGGTCGTCGACGGACGGCAAACCTCTAGATTTGTTCTTAGAGTTAACCATGGGGAGGCAATCCTCCTCATGCTTCCTCACATCATACATATCCATACTCATCCTTCTTCATGGAACGACAGGAGACACATTCGGGACGGACGGCTAACTCTTGGGTACGTCCCTCATGCCTTCACACCCACTACGGAAAACACTTTTATCTTCCTGAAACTGTAGGATAGCTGAGGGAGGACTTCTTCCCAAGCGGTTGGTCAAGCAACGTCCCAGGTGACGGCACATTCTCTATGCCTTCACACGTTCATGCCAGAATGCCGCTCATACGTAGGTGTATGGCTTTCCAGGATATCCTTCTCCCACTTGAAGGCATGACCTTTCCCCTCTGATCTCTCTCATACTCTTGAAAACATTCCTCACGGAACAAGATTTGAATTGGGAGAGACAATCTACACTGACCATTTCTGTGGCACAGGCATGGGGCACATGCCTTGCGCTGCCGCACTTACATTGGAATAGACAAGCATTTTCAGGGAAGATGTTCGTAGAAACACGGTTTCTCTGCACTGATGTTTCCTGAGACTGAAGTGCACGCCGCCTGTTTCGGATTCAACACATACCTGTTGTGACTATGTTTTCCCCGTGACGCCAGTCGTAAGCTCGAAGTCGGGTTTGACACAGACTTGTTTCGCGCAGTTGAGTCTGTGGCTTTCCTTTGGCGAACTCACATACATTTGGAAACCCCTTTTAGCGTCGTGACCCATGGTGTCCATTGAGCGAAGCCCTCCATACAAAGTTGTTCCACGAGGAAGGTATATCAGGCCTTTCCTCTGCTTCCTTTCACACTTGGCGTATGCCCGCCTCGATCCTTCGGAAAGGAGAAGGTAGACGAAGGACCGCTCCTCCACAGCATTGCTTTTTAGAATTAAGTGTAGAGCTCGTTCCTTACACTTCCTCCGATTTCCACACACACACCTCTCTAGGGGACAACTTGTTAGTTGGTGGTCACATTCGACCCACATGTCTCTTCACAATTCAGCGTATGGCACTTTCCTTACGCGTTCACACGAAGTCCTGAAAGCGCTTCTATCTTCCTGAAACAAGATTTGAGTTGAGAGAAGCTTTCGACACAACTCTTTCTCAAACAGTGGTATATGGCACAGGAGTTGTGCCTTCACTGGTAACGTTGGAAAGTTCTTCCATCTTTTTCCCTGCAGGTGGCAGTGGAAAGACTATTTCCCTACCGTTTTGTTCTTTGAGAGGTGAGTGTAAGACCCTTACCTTATATAGCAACACTCATCTCTCCAAAGGCTTCTTTCTTCAAGAACCCAGATGTTAGCACGAAAGCCTGTTGGACATGGACTCGTTTCTCAGAATTCAGTGTGAGGCTACTACTACTGAGGCTAGTCCACGTGCATTTGAAGACCCATCCACCTCCATGACACAGGACTTGATGGAGAGAAACCCTCCGCCCAACGGGTTCCTCCCTGTAGAGGATCGCGCGTTCCATCGCTTTTCGTTCACGCTAGGTTTCCCAAGCTGCTTCCATCCTTACGAAAAGAGGTGGTAGTCGAAGGACGGCAACCCTCGAGATTTGTTCTTAGAGTTTAACAGACGTATGCCATCTTCCTTACGCTTCCGCACATTATCCATGTCCATGCACATCTTTCTTCATGGCCACGACAGTAGGCCAATTCGAAGCGGAGAGCTACGTCGAGCCGATGTCCCTTACGCCTTCACACCCACTACGGAAAACACTTTCCTCTCACCGAAACGATATGATAGTTGAGGGAAGACTTCTTCACAAGTGGTTTCTCAAGCACCGTCACAGGGCCCATTCTAGGTGCCTGCACCATTTCATGCTAAAGTGCTTCTCATCCTTCCGTGTATGTCTTTCTTGACGGATTTCCTTCTCACACGTAAAACCGTGTCCTTTTCCATCTGCTCTCACTCCTACTCTTGAAAACACTTCTCACGGAACAGGATTTGAATGGCGACAGACTATCGACACTAAGGACTTCTGTAGCACAGGCATGGGGCCCATACATTGCGATTTCACACTTCCATGGGAAAAGCCTACCATTTTCAGGGAAGATGTTAGTAGACACACGGTTTCTCGGGAGTGGTGTTTCTTCAGACTGAAGAGCACTCCCTTCGTTTAGGATTCAACACGTACGTTTGGTGACTAGGGATTCCGCGGGAACCCAGTTGGAAGCTCGAAGTCGCGTTTGACAGAGACTTGCTTCGCAGAGATTCGTGTATGCCTTTCCTTTGGCGAAGGCGCCTACATTTGAACACCCTTCCATCGTCGTGACACATGGTGTTCGTTGAGAAATGCCCTCCATAAGAATTTGTTCCGCGAGTAAGGTAGATCTCTCTTCCTTCCCCTCCGGATTCTTTCACACTTTGCTTCAAGCCGCTTCGTTCCTTAGCAAAGCAGATGGCAGTCGAAGGAACGCACCGCCACAGCGTTGTTTCTTAGACTTAAGTGTATAGCACGTTCCTTACGCTTCCTCCCATTTCCAGACACACACCTCTCTAGGGGACTACTAGTGTGTTGGTGGTCACATTCGAGCCACATGTTTCTTCACCATTCAGCGTGTGGAATTTTCCTTGTGTTTTCACACAAAGTACTGACAACGCTTCGATCTTCCCGAAACAAGATCTGAGTTGGGAGAAGCTTTCGACACAAGTTCGTTCTCAAGCAGTGTTATATGGCACAGTACTTGTGCCTTCGCTTTTAACGTCGGAACCTTCCTCCATCTTCTTCCCTGGAGATGGTCGTGGAAAGGCGATTTCTCTACCGTTTTGTTCCTTGAGAGCTGAGTGTCAGACGCTTACACATACATCTCCAACGGCTTCATGCTTCCCGAACCAAGAGGTTAGCCCGAAATCGTGTTGGACGTGGCCTTGTTTCTCTGAGTTCAGTGGAAGGCGCTGCTGAGGCGAGCTCACGTACATTTGAAGGCCCTTCCAACGTCACGACACAAGACTTTCGTGGAGAGAAACCCTCCGCACAACGTGTTCCTCGCCGTAGTGTATCGCGCTTTCCGTCTCTTTGCGTTCGCACTAAGTTGTAACAAGGTGCTTCCACCCGTAGGGAAAGAGCTGGTCGTCGACGGACGGCAACCGTCTAGATTTGTTCTTAGAGTTAAACACCCGTAGGCCATCCTCCTTATGCTTCCTCACATCATACATTTCCATACTCATCCTTCTTCATGGAACGACAGTAGACACATTCGGAACGGACGGCTAACTCTAGGGTACGTCCCTCATGCCTTCACACCCACTAGGGAAAACACTTTTATCTTCCTGAAACAATATGATAGCTGAGGGAAGACTTCCTCACAAGCGGTTGGTCAAGCACCGTCACAGGGCACGGCACATTCTTTATGCCTTCACACGTTCCTACCAGAATGCCGCGCATACGTCGGTGTATGGCTTTCCAGGATTTCCTTCTCCCACTTGAAGGCATGACATTTCCCGTCTGCTCTCTTTCATACTCTTGGAAACATTCTTCACGGAACAAGATTTGAATCGGGAGAGACAATCTACACTAACTATTTCTGTGGCACAGGCCTGGGGCACATGCCTTGCGCTGCCACACTTCCACTGGAATAGACACGCATTTTCAGGGAAGATGTTAGAAGAAACACGGTTTCTCTGTTTCCTCAGACTGAAGTGCACGCCGCCTGTTTCGGATTCAACAAATACCTGTTGTGACTCTGATTTCCCCGTGACGCCAGTCGTAAGCTCGAAGTCGGGTTTGACTCAGACTTGTTTCGCGCAGTTGAGTCTGTGGCTTTCCTCTGGCGAACTCACATACATTTGCAAAACCCAACATGGCCCATGTTGCCCATTGGGAGAAGCCCTCCATAAATGTTGTTCCACGAGGAAGGTATATCAGGCTTTTCCTCCGCTTCCTTTCACACTTGGCGCAAGGCCGCTTCGATCCTTCGGAAAGGAGAAGGTAGACGAAGGACCGCACCGCCACAGCGTTGTTTCTTAGACTTAAGTGTATAGCACGTTCCTTACGCTTCCTCCCATTTCCAGACACACTCCTCTCTAGGGGACTCCTAGTGTGTTGGTGGTCACATTCGAGCCACATGTTTCTTCACCATTCAGCGTGTGGTGTTTTCCTTGTGTTTTCACACAAAGTACTGACAACGCTTCTATCTTCCCGAAACAAGATCTGAGTTGGGAGAAGCTTTCGACACAAGTTCGTTCTCAAGCAGTGGTATATGGCACTGTACTTGTCCCTTCGCTTTCAACGTCGGGACTTTCCTCCATCTTCTTCCCTGTAGATGGTCGTGGAAAGGCGATTTCTCTACCGTTTTGTTCCTTGAGAGCTTAGTGTCAGACACTTACACCTATATCTCCAAAGGCTTCATGCTTCCCGAACCAAGAGGTGAGCACGAAATCGTGTTGGACGTGGCCTTGTTTCTCTGTGTCCAGTGGAAGGCGCTGCTGAGGCGAGCACACGTATATTTGATGGCACTCCAACTTCATGACACAAGACTTTCGTGGAGAGAAACCCTCCCCACAACGTGTTCCTCACCGTAGTGTATCGTACTTTCCGTCTCTTTCCTTTCGCACTACGTTGTAACAAGGTGCTTCCATCCGTAGGGAAAGAGCGGGTCGTCGACGGACGGCAAACCTCTAGATTTGTTCTTAGAGTTAACCATGGGGAGGCAATCCTCCTCATGCTTCCTCACATCATACATATCCATACTCATCCTTCTTCATGGAACGACAGGAGACACATTCGGGACGGACGGCTAACTCTTGGGTACGTCCCTCATGCCTTCACACCCACTACGGAAAACACTTTTATCTTCCTGAAACTGTAGGATAGCTGAGGGAGGACTTCTTCCCAAGCGGTTGGTCAAGCAACGTCCCAGGTGACGGCACATTCTCTATGCCTTCACACGTTCATGCCAGAATGCCGCTCATACGTAGGTGTATGGCTTTCCAGGATATCCTTCTCCCACTTGAAGGCATGACCTTTCCCCTCTGATCTCTCTCATACTCTTGAAAACATTCCTCACGGAACAAGATTTGAATTGGGAGAGACAATCTACACTGACCATTTCTGTGGCACAGGCATGGGGCACATGCCTTGCGCTGTCGCACTTACATTGGAATAGACAAGCATTTTCAGGGAAGATGTTCGTAGAAACACGGTTTCTCTGCACTGATGTTTCCTGAGACTGAAGTGCACGCCGCCTGTTTCGGATTCAACACATACCTGTTGTGACTATGTTTTCCCCGTGACGCCAGTCGTAAGCTCGAAGTCGGGTTTGACACAGACTTGTTTCGCGCAGTTGAGTCTGTGGCTTTCCTTTGGCGAACTCACATACATTTGGAAACCCCTTTTAGCGTCGTGACCCATGGTGTCCATTGAGCGAAGCCCTCCATACAAAGTTGTTCCACGAGGAAGGTATATCAGGCCTTTCCTCTGCTTCCTTTCACACTTGGCGTATGCCCGCCTCGATCCTTCGGAAAGGAGAAGGTAGACGAAGGACCGCTCCTCCACAGCATTGCTTTTTAGAATTAAGTGTAGAGCTCGTTCCTTACACTTCCTCCGATTTCCACACACACACCTCTCTAGGGGACAACTTGTTAGTTGGTGGTCACATTCGACCCACATGTCTCTTCACAATTCAGCGTATGGCACTTTCCTTACGCGTTCACACGAAGTCCTGAAAGCGCTTCTATCTTCCTGAAACAAGATTTGAGTTGAGAGAAGCTTTCGACACAACTCTTTCTCAAACAGTGGTATATGGCACAGGAGTTGTGCCTTCACTGGTAACGTTGGAAAGTTCTTCCATCTTTTTCCCTGCAGGTGGCAGTGGAAAGACTATTTCCCTACCGTTTTGTTCTTTGAGAGGTGAGTGTAAGACCCTTACCTTATATAGCAACACTCATCTCTCCAAAGGCTTCTTTCTTCAAGAACCCAGATGTTAGCACGAAAGCCTGTTGGACATGGACTCGTTTCTCAGAATTCAGTGTGAGGCTACTACTACTGAGGCTAGTCCACGTGCATTTGAAGACCCATCCACCTCCATGACACAGGACTTGATGGAGAGAAACCCTCCGCCCAACGGGTTCCTCCCTGTAGAGGATCGCGCGTTCCATCGCTTTTCGTTCACGCTAGGTTTCCCAAGCTGCTTCCATCCTTACGAAAAGAGGTGGTAGTCGAAGGACGGCAACCCTCGAGATTTGTTCTTAGAGTTTAACAGACGTATGCCATCTTCCTTACGCTTCCGCACATTATCCATGTCCATGCACATCTTTCTTCATGGCCACGACAGTAGGCCAATTCGAAGCGGAGAGCTACGTCGAGCCGATGTCCCTTACGCCTTCACACCCACTACGGAAAACACTTTCCTCTCACCGAAACGATATGATAGTTGAGGGAAGACTTCTTCACAAGTGGTTTCTCAAGCACCGTCACAGGGCCCATTCTAGGTGCCTGCACCATTTCATGCTAAAGTGCTTCTCATCCTTCCGTGTATGTCTTTCTTGACGGATTTCCTTCTCACACGTAAAACCGTGTCCTTTTCCATCTGCTCTCACTCCTACTCTTGAAAACACTTCTCACGGAACAGGATTTGAATGGCGACAGACTATCGACACTAAGGACTTCTGTAGCACAGGCATGGGGCCCATACATTGCGATTTCACACTTCCATGGGAAAAGCCTACCATTTTCAGGGAAGATGTTAGTAGACACACGGTTTCTCGGGAGTGGTGTTTCTTCAGACTGAAGAGCACTCCCTTCGTTTAGGATTCAACACGTACGTTTGGTGACTAGGGATTCCGCGGGAACCCAGTTGGAAGCTCGAAGTCGCGTTTGACAGAGACTTGCTTCGCAGAGATTCGTGTATGCCTTTCCTTTGGCGAAGGCGCCTACATTTGAACACCCTTCCATCGTCGTGACACATGGTGTTCGTTGAGAAATGCCCTCCATAAGAATTTGTTCCGCGAGTAAGGTAGATCTCTCTTCCTTCCCCTCCGGATTCTTTCACACTTTGCTTCAAGCCGCTTCGTTCCTTAGCAAAGCAGATGGCAGTCGAAGGAACGCACCGCCACAGCGTTGTTTCTTAGACTTAAGTGTATAGCACGTTCCTTACGCTTCCTCCCATTTCCAGACACACACCTCTCTAGGGGACTACTAGTGTGTTGGTGGTCACATTCGAGCCACATGTTTCTTCACCATTCAGCGTGTGGAATTTTCCTTGTGTTTTCACACAAAGTACTGACAACGCTTCGATCTTCCCGAAACAAGATCTGAGTTGGGAGAAGCTTTCGACACAAGTTCGTTCTCAAGCAGTGTTATATGGCACAGTACTTGTGCCTTCGCTTTTAACGTCGGAACCTTCCTCCATCTTCTTCCCTGGAGATGGTCGTGGAAAGGCGATTTCTCTACCGTTTTGTTCCTTGAGAGCTGAGTGTCAGACGCTTACACATACATCTCCAACGGCTTCATGCTTCCCGAACCAAGAGGTTAGCCCGAAATCGTGTTGGACGTGGCCTTGTTTCTCTGAGTTCAGTGGAAGGCGCTGCTGAGGCGAGCTCACGTACATTTGAAGGCCCTTCCAACGTCACGACACAAGACTTTCGTGGAGAGAAACCCTCCGCACAACGTGTTCCTCGCCGTAGTGTATCGCGCTTTCCGTCTCTTTGCGTTCGCACTAAGTTGTAACAAGGTGCTTCCACCCGTAGGGAAAGAGCTGGTCGTCGACGGACGGCAACCGTCTAGATTTGTTCTTAGAGTTAAACACCCGTAGGCCATCCTCCTTATGCTTCCTCACATCATACATTTCCATACTCATCCTTCTTCATGGAACGACAGTAGACACATTCGGAACGGACGGCTAACTCTAGGGTACGTCCCTCATGCCTTCACACCCACTAGGGAAAACACTTTTATCTTCCTGAAACAATATGATAGCTGAGGGAAGACTTCCTCACAAGCGGTTGGTCAAGCACCGTCACAGGGCACGGCACATTCTTTATGCCTTCACACGTTCCTACCAGAATGCCGCGCATACGTCGGTGTATGGCTTTCCAGGATTTCCTTCTCCCACTTGAAGGCATGACATTTCCCGTCTGCTCTCTTTCATACTCTTGGAAACATTCTTCACGGAACAAGATTTGAATCGGGAGAGACAATCTACACTAACTATTTCTGTGGCACAGGCCTGGGGCACATGCCTTGCGCTGCCACACTTCCACTGGAATAGACACGCATTTTCAGGGAAGATGTTAGAAGAAACACGGTTTCTCTGTTTCCTCAGACTGAAGTGCACGCCGCCTGTTTCGGATTCAACAAATACCTGTTGTGACTCTGATTTCCCCGTGACGCCAGTCGTAAGCTCGAAGTCGGGTTTGACTCAGACTTGTTTCGCGCAGTTGAGTCTGTGGCTTTCCTCTGGCGAACTCACATACATTTGCAAAACCCAACATGGCCCATGTTGCCCATTGGGAGAAGCCCTCCATAAATGTTGTTCCACGAGGAAGGTATATCAGGCTTTTCCTCCGCTTCCTTTCACACTTGGCGCAAGGCCGCTTCGATCCTTCGGAAAGGAGAAGGTAGACGAAGGACCGCACCGCCACAGCGTTGTTTCTTAGACTTAAGTGTATAGCACGTTCCTTACGCTTCCTCCCATTTCCAGACACACTCCTCTCTAGGGGACTCCTAGTGTGTTGGTGGTCACATTCGAGCCACATGTTTCTTCACCATTCAGCGTGTGGTGTTTTCCTTGTGTTTTCACACAAAGTACTGACAACGCTTCTATCTTCCCGAAACAAGATCTGAGTTGGGAGAAGCTTTCGACACAAGTTCGTTCTCAAGCAGTGGTATATGGCACTGTACTTGTCCCTTCGCTTTCAACGTCGGGACTTTCCTCCATCTTCTTCCCTGTAGATGGTCGTGGAAAGGCGATTTCTCTACCGTTTTGTTCCTTGAGAGCTTAGTGTCAGACACTTACACCTATATCTCCAAAGGCTTCATGCTTCCCGAACCAAGAGGTGAGCACGAAATCGTGTTGGACGTGGCCTTGTTTCTCTGTGTCCAGTGGAAGGCGCTGCTGAGGCGAGCACACGTATATTTGATGGCACTCCAACTTCATGACACAAGACTTTCGTGGAGAGAAACCCTCCCCACAACGTGTTCCTCACCGTAGTGTATCGTACTTTCCGTCTCTTTCCTTTCGCACTACGTTGTAACAAGGTGCTTCCATCCGTAGGGAAAGAGCGGGTCGTCGACGGACGGCAAACCTCTAGATTTGTTCTTAGAGTTAACCATGGGGAGGCAATCCTCCTCATGCTTCCTCACATCATACATATCCATACTCATCCTTCTTCATGGAACGACAGGAGACACATTCGGGACGGACGGCTAACTCTTGGGTACGTCCCTCATGCCTTCACACCCACTACGGAAAACACTTTTATCTTCCTGAAACTGTAGGATAGCTGAGGGAGGACTTCTTCCCAAGCGGTTGGTCAAGCAACGTCCCAGGTGACGGCACATTCTCTATGCCTTCACACGTTCATGCCAGAATGCCGCTCATACGTAGGTGTATGGCTTTCCAGGATATCCTTCTCCCACTTGAAGGCATGACCTTTCCCCTCTGATCTCTCTCATACTCTTGAAAACATTCCTCACGGAACAAGATTTGAATTGGGAGAGACAATCTACACTGACCATTTCTGTGGCACAGGCATGGGGCACATGCCTTGCGCTGCCGCACTTACATTGGAATAGACAAGCATTTTCAGGGAAGATGTTCGTAGAAACACGGTTTCTCTGCACTGATGTTTCCTGAGACTGAAGTGCACGCCGCCTGTTTCGGATTCAACACATACCTGTTGTGACTATGTTTTCCCCGTGACGCCAGTCGTAAGCTCGAAGTCGGGTTTGACACAGACTTGTTTCGCGCAGTTGAGTCTGTGGCTTTCCTTTGGCGAACTCACATACATTTGGAAACCCCTTTTAGCGTCGTGACCCATGGTGTCCATTGAGCGAAGCCCTCCATACAAAGTTGTTCCACGAGGAAGGTATATCAGGCCTTTCCTCTGCTTCCTTTCACACTTGGCGTATGCCCGCCTCGATCCTTCGGAAAGGAGAAGGTAGACGAAGGACCGCTCCTCCACAGCATTGCTTTTTAGAATTAAGTGTAGAGCTCGTTCCTTACACTTCCTCCGATTTCCACACACACACCTCTCTAGGGGACAACTTGTTAGTTGGTGGTCACATTCGACCCACATGTCTCTTCACAATTCAGCGTATGGCACTTTCCTTACGCGTTCACACGAAGTCCTGAAAGCGCTTCTATCTTCCTGAAACAAGATTTGAGTTGAGAGAAGCTTTCGACACAACTCTTTCTCAAACAGTGGTATATGGCACAGGAGTTGTGCCTTCACTGGTAACGTTGGAAAGTTCTTCCATCTTTTTCCCTGCAGGTGGCAGTGGAAAGACTATTTCCCTACCGTTTTGTTCTTTGAGAGGTGAGTGTAAGACCCTTACCTTATATAGCAACACTCATCTCTCCAAAGGCTTCTTTCTTCAAGAACCCAGATGTTAGCACGAAAGCCTGTTGGACATGGACTCGTTTCTCAGAATTCAGTGTGAGGCTACTACTACTGAGGCTAGTCCACGTGCATTTGAAGACCCATCCACCTCCATGACACAGGACTTGATGGAGAGAAACCCTCCGCCCAACGGGTTCCTCCCTGTAGAGGATCGCGCGTTCCATCGCTTTTCGTTCACGCTAGGTTTCCCAAGCTGCTTCCATCCTTACGAAAAGAGGTGGTAGTCGAAGGACGGCAACCCTCGAGATTTGTTCTTAGAGTTTAACAGACGTATGCCATCTTCCTTACGCTTCCGCACATTATCCATGTCCATGCACATCTTTCTTCATGGCCACGACAGTAGGCCAATTCGAAGCGGAGAGCTACGTCGAGCCGATGTCCCTTACGCCTTCACACCCACTACGGAAAACACTTTCCTCTCACCGAAACGATATGATAGTTGAGGGAAGACTTCTTCACAAGTGGTTTCTCAAGCACCGTCACAGGGCCCATTCTAGGTGCCTGCACCATTTCATGCTAAAGTGCTTCTCATCCTTCCGTGTATGTCTTTCTTGACGGATTTCCTTCTCACACGTAAAACCGTGTCCTTTTCCATCTGCTCTCACTCCTACTCTTGAAAACACTTCTCACGGAACAGGATTTGAATGGCGACAGACTATCGACACTAAGGACTTCTGTAGCACAGGCATGGGGCCCATACATTGCGATTTCACACTTCCATGGGAAAAGCCTACCATTTTCAGGGAAGATGTTAGTAGACACACGGTTTCTCGGGAGTGGTGTTTCTTCAGACTGAAGAGCACTCCCTTCGTTTAGGATTCAACACGTACGTTTGGTGACTAGGGATTCCGCGGGAACCCAGTTGGAAGCTCGAAGTCGCGTTTGACAGAGACTTGCTTCGCAGAGATTCGTGTATGCCTTTCCTTTGGCGAAGGCGCCTACATTTGAACACCCTTCCATCGTCGTGACACATGGTGTTCGTTGAGAAATGCCCTCCATAAGAATTTGTTCCGCGAGTAAGGTAGATCTCTCTTCCTTCCCCTCCGGATTCTTTCACACTTTGCTTCAAGCCGCTTCGTTCCTTAGCAAAGCAGATGGCAGTCGAAGGAACGCACCGCCACAGCGTTGTTTCTTAGACTTAAGTGTATAGCACGTTCCTTACGCTTCCTCCCATTTCCAGACACACACCTCTCTAGGGGACTACTAGTGTGTTGGTGGTCACATTCGAGCCACATGTTTCTTCACCATTCAGCGTGTGGAATTTTCCTTGTGTTTTCACACAAAGTACTGACAACGCTTCGATCTTCCCGAAACAAGATCTGAGTTGGGAGAAGCTTTCGACACAAGTTCGTTCTCAAGCAGTGTTATATGGCACAGTACTTGTGCCTTCGCTTTTAACGTCGGAACCTTCCTCCATCTTCTTCCCTGGAGATGGTAGTGGAAAGGCGATTTCTCTACCGTTTTGTTCCTTGAGAGCTGAGTGTCAGACGCTTACACATACATCTCCAACGGCTTCATGCTTCCCGAACCAAGAGGTTAGCCCGAAATCGTGTTGGACGTGGCCTTGTTTCTCTGAGTTCAGTGGAAGGCGCTGCTGAGGCGAGCTCACGTACATTTGAAGGCCCTTCCAACGTCACGACACAAGACTTTCGTGGAGAGAAACCCTCCGCACAACGTGTTCCTCGCCGTAGTGTATCGCGCTTTCCGTCTCTTTGCGTTCGCACTAAGTTGTAACAAGGTGCTTCCACCCGTAGGGAAAGAGCTGGTCGTCGACGGACGGCAACCGTCTAGATTTGTTCTTAGAGTTAAACACCCGTAGGCCATCCTCCTTATGCTTCCTCACATCATACATTTCCATACTCATCCTTCTTCATGGAACGACAGTAGACACATTCGGAACGGACGGCTAACTCTAGGGTACGTCCCTCATGCCTTCACACCCACTAGGGAAAACACTTTTATCTTCCTGAAACAATATGATAGCTGAGGGAAGACTTCCTCACAAGCGGTTGGTCAAGCACCGTCACAGGGCACGGCACATTCTTTATGCCTTCACACGTTCCTACCAGAATGCCGCGCATACGTCGGTGTATGGCTTTCCAGGATTTCCTTCTCCCACTTGAAGGCATGACATTTCCCGTCTGCTCTCTTTCATACTCTTGGAAACATTCTTCACGGAACAAGATTTGAATCGGGAGAGACAATCTACACTAACTATTTCTGTGGCACAGGCCTGGGGCACATGCCTTGCGCTGCCACACTTCCACTGGAATAGACACGCATTTTCAGGGAAGATGTTAGAAGAAACACGGTTTCTCTGTTTCCTCAGACTGAAGTGCACGCCGCCTGTTTCGGATTCAACAAATACCTGTTGTGACTCTGATTTCCCCGTGACGCCAGTCGTAAGCTCGAAGTCGGGTTTGACTCAGACTTGTTTCGCGCAGTTGAGTCTGTGGCTTTCCTCTGGCGAACTCACATACATTTGCAAAACCCAACATGGCCCATGTTGCCCATTGGGAGAAGCCCTCCATAAATGTTGTTCCACGAGGAAGGTATATCAGGCTTTTCCTCCGCTTCCTTTCACACTTGGCGCAAGGCCGCTTCGATCCTTCGGAAAGGAGAAGGTAGACGAAGGACCGCACCGCCACAGCGTTGTTTCTTAGACTTAAGTGTATAGCACGTTCCTTACGCTTCCTCCCATTTCCAGACACACTCCTCTCTAGGGGACTCCTAGTGTGTTGGTGGTCACATTCGAGCCACATGTTTCTTCACCATTCAGCGTGTGGTGTTTTCCTTGTGTTTTCACACAAAGTACTGACAACGCTTCTATCTTCCCGAAACAAGATCTGAGTTGGGAGAAGCTTTCGACACAAGTTCGTTCTCAAGCAGTGGTATATGGCACTGTACTTGTCCCTTCGCTTTCAACGTCGGGACTTTCCTCCATCTTCTTCCCTGTAGATGGTCGTGGAAAGGCGATTTCTCTACCGTTTTGTTCCTTGAGAGCTTAGTGTCAGACACTTACACCTATATCTCCAAAGGCTTCATGCTTCCCGAACCAAGAGGTGAGCACGAAATCGTGTTGGACGTGGCCTTGTTTCTCTGTGTCCAGTGGAAGGCGCTGCTGAGGCGAGCACACGTATATTTGATGGCACTCCAACTTCATGACACAAGACTTTCGTGGAGAGAAACCCTCCCCACAACGTGTTCCTCACCGTAGTGTATCGTACTTTCCGTCTCTTTCCTTTCGCACTACGTTGTAACAAGGTGCTTCCATCCGTAGGGAAAGAGCGGGTCGTCGACGGACGGCAAACCTCTAGATTTGTTCTTAGAGTTAACCATGGGGAGGCAATCCTCCTCATGCTTCCTCACATCATACATATCCATACTCATCCTTCTTCATGGAACGACAGGAGACACATTCGGGACGGACGGCTAACTCTTGGGTACGTCCCTCATGCCTTCACACCCACTACGGAAAACACTTTTATCTTCCTGAAACTGTAGGATAGCTGAGGGAGGACTTCTTCCCAAGCGGTTGGTCAAGCAACGTCCCAGGTGACGGCACATTCTCTATGCCTTCACACGTTCATGCCAGAATGCCGCTCATACGTAGGTGTATGGCTTTCCAGGATATCCTTCTCCCACTTGAAGGCATGACCTTTCCCCTCTGATCTCTCTCATACTCTTGAAAACATTCCTCACGGAACAAGATTTGAATTGGGAGAGACAATCTACACTGACCATTTCTGTGGCACAGGCATGGGGCACATGCCTTGCGCTGCCGCACTTACATTGGAATAGACAAGCATTTTCAGGGAAGATGTTCGTAGAAACACGGTTTCTCTGCACTGATGTTTCCTGAGACTGAAGTGCACGCCGCCTGTTTCGGATTCAACACATACCTGTTGTGACTATGTTTTCCCCGTGACGCCAGTCGTAAGCTCGAAGTCGGGTTTGACACAGACTTGTTTCGCGCAGTTGAGTCTGTGGCTTTCCTTTGGCGAACTCACATACATTTGGAAACCCCTTTTAGCGTCGTGACCCATGGTGTCCATTGAGCGAAGCCCTCCATACAAAGTTGTTCCACGAGGAAGGTATATCAGGCCTTTCCTCTGCTTCCTTTCACACTTGGCGTATGCCCGCCTCGATCCTTCGGAAAGGAGAAGGTAGACGAAGGACCGCTCCTCCACAGCATTGCTTTTTAGAATTAAGTGTAGAGCTCGTTCCTTACACTTCCTCCGATTTCCACACACACACCTCTCTAGGGGACAACTTGTTAGTTGGTGGTCACATTCGACCCACATGTCTCTTCACAATTCAGCGTATGGCACTTTCCTTACGCGTTCACACGAAGTCCTGAAAGCGCTTCTATCTTCCTGAAACAAGATTTGAGTTGAGAGAAGCTTTCGACACAACTCTTTCTCAAACAGTGGTATATGGCACAGGAGTTGTGCCTTCACTGGTAACGTTGGAAAGTTCTTCCATCTTTTTCCCTGCAGGTGGCAGTGGAAAGACTATTTCCCTACCGTTTTGTTCTTTGAGAGGTGAGTGTAAGACCCTTACCTTATATAGCAACACTCATCTCTCCAAAGGCTTCTTTCTTCAAGAACCCAGATGTTAGCACGAAAGCCTGTTGGACATGGACTCGTTTCTCAGAATTCAGTGTGAGGCTACTACTACTGAGGGCTAGTCCACGTGCATTTGAAGACCCATCCACCTCCATGACACAGGACTTGATGGAGAGAAACCCTCCGCCCAACGGGTTCCTCCCTGTAGAGGATCGCGCGTTCCATCGCTTTTCGTTCACGCTAGGTTTCCCAAGCTGCTTCCATCCTTACGAAAAGAGGTGGTAGTCGAAGGACGGCAACCCTCGAGATTTGTTCTTAGAGTTTAACAGACGTATGCCATCTTCCTTACGCTTCCGCAATTATCCATGTCCATGCACATCTTTCTTCATGGCCACGACAGTAGGCAATTCGAAGCGGAGAGCTACGTCGAGCCGATGTCCCTTACGCCTTCACACCCACTACGGAAAACACTTTCCTCTCACCGAAACGATATGATAGTTGAGGGAAGACTTCTTCACAAGTGGTTTCTCAAGCACCGTCACAGGGCCCATTCTAGGTGCCTGCACCATTTCATGCTAAAGTGCTTCTCATCCTTCCGTGTATGTCTTTCTTGACGGATTTCCTTCTCACACGTAAAACCGTGTCCTTTTCCATCTGCTCTCACTCCTACTCTTGAAAACACTTCTCACGGAACAGGATTTGAATGGCGACAGACTATCGACACTAAGGACTTCTGTAGCACAGGCATGGGGCCCATACATTGCGATTTCACACTTCCATGGAAAAGCCTACCATTTTCAGGGAAGATGTTAGTAGACACACGGTTTCTCGGGAGTGGTGTTTCTTCAGACTGGAAGAGCACTCCTTCGTTTAGGATTCAACACGTACGTTTGGTGACTAGGGATTCCGCGGGAACCCAGTTGGAAGCTCGAAGTCGCGTTTGACAGAGACTTGCTTCGCAGAGATTCGTGTATGCCTTTCCTTTGGCGAAGGCGCCTACATTTGAACACCCTTCCATCGTCGTGACACATGGTGTTCGTTGAGAAATGCCCTCCATAAGAATTTGTTCCGCGAGTAAGGTAGATCTCTCTTCCTTCCCCTCCGGATTCTTTCACACTTTGCTTCAAGCCGCTTCGTTCCTTAGCAAAGCAGATGGCAGTCGAAGGAACGCACCGCCACAGCGTTGTTTCTTAGACTTAAGTGTATAGCACGTTCCTTACGCTTCTCCCATTTCCAGACACACACCTCTCTAGGGGACTACTAGTGTGTTGGTGGTCACATTCGAGCCACATGTTTCTTCACCATTCAGCGTGTGGAATTTTCCTTGTGTTTTCACACAAAGTACTGACAACGCTTCGATCTTCCCGAAACAAGATCTGAGTTGGGAGAAGCTTTCGACACAAGTTCGTTCTCAAGCAGTGTTATATGGCACAGTACTTGTGCCTTCGCTTTTACCGTCGGAACCTTCCTCCATCTTCTTCCCTGGAGATGGTAGTGGAAAGGCGATTTCTCTACCGTTTTGTTCCTTGAGAGCTGAGTGTCAGACCTTACACATACATATCCAACGGCTTCATGCTTCCCGAACCAAGAGGTTAGCCCGAAATCGTGTTGGACTGGCCTTGTTTCTCTGGAGTTCAGTGGAAGGCGCTGCTGAGGCGAGCTCACGTACATTTGAAGGCCCTTCCAACGTCACGACACAAGACTTTCGTGGAGAGAAACCCTCCGCACAACGTGTTCCTCGCCGGAGTGTATCGCGCTTTCGTCTCTTTGCGTTCGCACTAAGTTGTAACAAGGTGCTTCCACCCGTAGGGAAAGAGCTGGTCGTCGACGGACGGCAACCGTCTAGATTTGTTCCTTAGAGTTAAACACCCGTAGGCCATCCTCCTTATGCTTCCTCACATCATACATTTCCATACTCATCCTTCTTCATGGAACGACAGTAGACACATTCTGAACGGACGGCTAACTCTAGGGTACGTCCCTCATGCCTTCACACCCACTAGGGAAAACACTTTTATCTTCCTGAAACAATATGATAGCTGAGGGAAGACTTCCTCACAAGCGGTTGGTCAAGCACCGTCACAGGGCACGGCACATTCTTTATGCCTTCACACGTTCCTCCCAGAATGCCGCGCATACGTCGGTGTATGGCTTTCCAGGATTTCCTTCTCCCACTTGAAGGCATGACATTTCCCGTCTGCTCTCTTTCATACTCTTGGAAACATTCTTCACGGAACAAGATTTGAATCGGGAGAGACAATCTACACTAACTATTTCTGTGGCACAGGCCTGGGGCACATGCCTTGCGCTGCCACACTTCCACTGGAATAGACACGCATTTTCAGGGAAGATGTTAGAAGAAACACGGTTTCTCTGTTTCCTCAGACTGAAGTGCACGCCGCCTGTTTCGGATTCAACAAATACCTGTTGTGACTCTGATTTCCCCCGTGACGCAGTCGTAAGCTCGAAGTCGGGTTTGACTCAGACTTGTTTCGCGCAGTTGAGTCTGTGGCTTTCCTCTGGCGAACTCACATACATTTGCAAAACCAACATGGCCCATGTTGCCATTGGGAGAAGCCCTCCTATAAATGTAGTTCCACGAGGAAGGTATATCAGGCTTTTCCTCCGCTTCCTTTCACACTTGGCGCAGGCCGCTTCGATCCTTCGGAAAGGAGAAGGTAGACGAAGGACCGCACCGCCACAGCGTTGTTTCTTAGACTTAAGTGTATAGCACGTTCCTTACGCTTCCTCCCATTTCCAGACACACTCCTCTCTAGGGGACTCCTAGTGTGTTGGTGGTCACATTCGAGCCACATGTTTCTTCACCATTCAGCGTGTGGTGTTTTCCTTGTGTTTTCCACAAAGTACTGACAACGCTTCTATCTTCCCGGAAACAAGATCTGAGTTGGGAGAAGCTTTCGACACAAGTTCGTTCTCAAGCAGTGGTATATGGCACTGTACTTGTCCCTTCGCTTTCAACGTCGGGACTTTCCTCCATCTTCTTCCCTGTAGATGGTCGTGGAAAGGCGATTTCTCTACAGTTTTGTTCCTTGAGAGCTAGTGTCAGACACTTACACCTATATCTCCAAAGGCTTCATGCTTCCCGAACCAAGAGGTGAGCACGAATCGTGTTGGACGTGGCCTTGTTTCTCTGTGTCCCAGTGGAAGGCGCTGCTGAGGCGAGCACACGTTATATTTGATGGCACTCCAACTTCATGACACAAGACTTTGTGGAGAGAAACCCTCCCCACAACGTGTCCTCACCGTAGTGTATCGTACTTTCCGTCTCTTTCCTTTCGCACTACGTTGTAACAAGGTGCTTCCATCCGTAGGGAAAGAGCGGGTCGTCGACGGACGGCAAACCTCTAGATTTGTTCTTAGAGTTAACCATGGGGAGGCAATCCTCCTCATGCTTCCTCACATCATACATATCCATACTCATCCTTCTTCATGGAACGACAGGAGACACATTCGGACGGACGGCTAACTCTTGGGTACGTCCCTCATGCCTTCACACCCACTACGGAAAACACTTTTATCTTCCTGAAACTGTAGGATAGCTGAGGGAGGACTTCTTCCCAAGCGGTTGGTCAAGCAACGTCCCAGGTGACGGCACATTCTCTATGCCTTCACACGTTCATGCCAGAATGCCGCTCATACGTAGGTGTATGGCTTTCCAGGATATCCTTCTCCCACTTGAAGGCATGACCTTCCCCTCTGATCTCTCTCATACTCTTGAAAACATTCCTCACGGAACAAGATTTGAATTGGGAGAGACAATCTACACTGACCATTTCTGTGCACAGGCATGGGGCACATGCCTTGCGCTGCCGCACTTACATTGGAATAGACAAGCATTTTCAGGGGAAGATGTTCGTAGAAACACGGTTTCTCTGCACTGATGTTTCCTGGAGACTGAAGTGCACGCCGCCTGTTTCGGATTCAACACATACCTGTTGTGACTATGTTTTCCCGTGACGCCAGTCGTAAGCTCGAAGTCGGGTTTGACACAGACTTGTTTCGCGCAGTTGAGTCTGTGGCTTTCCTTTGGCGAACTCACATACATTTGGAAACCCCTTTTAGCGTCGTGACCCATGGTGTCCATTGAGCGAAGCCCTCCATACAAAGTTGTTCCACGAGGAAGGTATATCAGGCCTTTCCTCTGCTTCTTTCACACTTGGCGTATGCCCGCCTCGATCCTTCGGAAAGGAGAAGGTAGACGAAGGACCGCTCCTCCACAGCATTGCTTTTTAGAATTAAGTGGTAGAGCTCGTTCCTTACACTTCCTCCGATTTCCACACACACACCTCTCTAGGGGACAACTTGTTAGTTGGTGGTCACATTCGACCCACATGTCTCTTCACAATTCAGCGTATGGCACTTTCCTTACGCGTTCACACGAAGTTCCTGAAAGCGCTTCTATCTTCCTGAAACAAGATTTGAGTTGAGAGAAGCTTTCGACACAACTCTTTCTCAAACAGTGGTATATGGCACAGGAGTTGTGCCTTCACTGGTAACGTTGGAAAGTTCTTCCATCTTTTTCCCTGCAGGTGGCAGTGGAAAGACTATTTCCCTACCGTTTTGTTCCTTGAGAGGTGAGTGTAAGACCCTTAACTTTATATGCAACACTCATCTCTCCAAAGCTTCTTTCTTCAAGAACCCAGATGTTAGCACGAAAGCCTGTTGGACATGGACTCGTTTCTCAGAATTCAGTGTGAGGCTACTACTACTGAGGCTAGTCCACGTGCATTTGAAGACCCATCCACCTCCATGACACAGGACTTGATGGAGAGAAACCCTCCGCCCAACGGGTTCCTCCCTGTAGAGGATCGCGCGTTCCATCGCTTTTCGTTCACGCTAGGTTTCCCAAGCTGCTTCCATCCTTACGAAAGAGGTGGTAGTCGAAGGACGGCAACCCTCGAGATTTGTTCTTAGAGTTTAACAGACGTATGCCATCTTCCTTACGCTTCCGCACATTATCCATGTCCATGCACATCTTTCTTCATGGCCACGACAGTAGGCCAATTCGAAGCGGAGAGCTACGTCGAGCCGATGTCCCTTACGCCTTCACACCCACTACGGAAAACACTTTTCCTCTCACCGAAACGATATGATAGTTGAGGGAAGACTTCTTCACAAGTGGTTTCTCAAGCACCGTCACAGGGCCCATTCTAGGTGCCTGCACCATTTCATGCTAAAGTGCTTCTCATCCTTCCGTGTATGTCTTTCTTGACGGATTTCCTTCTCACACGTAAAACCGTGTCCTTTTCCATCTGCTCTCACTCCTACTCTTGAAAACACTTCTCACGGAACAGGATTTGAATGGCGACAGACTATCGACACTAAGGACTTCTGTAGCACAGGCATGGGCCCATACATTGCGATTTCACACTTCCATGGGAAAAGCCTACCATTTTCCAGGAAGATGTTAGTAGACACACGGTTTCTCGGAGTGGTGTTTCTTCAGACTGAAGAGCACTCCCTTCGTTTAGGATTCAACCACGTACGTTTGGTGACTAGGGATTCCGCGGGAACCCAGTTGGAAGCTCGAAGTCGCGTTTGACAGAGACTTGCTTCGCAGAGATTCGTGTATGCCTTTCCTTTGGCGAAGGCGCCTACATTTGAACACCCTTCCATCGTCGTGACACATGGTGTTCGTTGAGAAATGCCCTCCATAAGAATTTGTTCCGCGAGTAAGGTAGATCTCTCTTCCTTCCCCTCCGGATTCTTTCACACTTTGCTTCAAGGCCGCTTCGTTCCTTAGCAAAGCAGATGGCAGTCGAAGGAACGCACCGCCACAGCGTTGTTCTTAGACTTAAGTGTATAGCACGTTCCTTACGCTTCCTCCCATTTCCAGACACACACCTCTCTAGGGGACTACTAGTGTGTTGGTGGTCACATTCGAGCCACATGTTTCTTCACCATTCAGCGTGTGGAATTTTCCCTGGTTTTCACACAAAGTACTGACAACGCTTCGATCTTCCGAAACAAGATCTGAGTTGGGAGAAGCTTTCGACACAAGTTCGTTCTCAGCAGTGTTATATGGCACAGTACTTGTGCCTTCGCTTTTAACGTCGGAACCTTCCTCCATCTTCTTCCCTGGAGATGGTAGTGGAAAGGCGATTTCTCTACCGTTTTGTTCCTTGAGAGCTGAGTGTCAGACGCTTACACATACATCTCCAACGGCTTCATGCTTCCCGAACCAAGAGGTTAGCCCGAATCGTGTTGGACGTGGCCTTGTTTCTCTGAGTTCAGTGGAAGGCGCTGCTGAGGCGAGCTCACGTACATTTGAAGGCCCTTCCAACGTCACGACACAAGACTTTCGTGGAGAGAAACCCTCCGCACAACGTGTTTCCTCGCCGGAGTGTATCGCGCTTTCCGTCTCTTGCGTTCGCACTAAGTTGTAACAAGGTGCTTCCACCCGTAGGGAAAGAGCTGTCGTCGACGGACGGCAACCGTCTAGATTTGTTCTTAGAGTTAAACACCCGTAGGCCATCCTCCTTATGCTTCCTCACATCATACATTTCCATACTCATCCTTCTTCATGGAACGACAGTAGACACATTCGGAACGGACGGCTAACTCTAGGGTACGTCCCTCATGCCTTCACACCCACTAGGGAAAACACTTTTATCTTCCTGAAACAATATGATAGCTGAGGGAAGACTTCCTCACAAGCGGTTGGTCAAGCACCGTCACAGGGCACGGCACATTCTTTATGCCTTCACACGTTTCTTACCAGAATGCCGCGCATACGTCGGTGTATGGCTTTCCAGGATTTCCTTCTCCACTTGAAGGCATGACATTTCCCGTCTGCTCTCTTTCATACTCTTGGAAACATTCTTCACGAACAAGATTGAACGGGAGAGACAATCTACACTAACTATTTCTGTGGCACAGGCCTGGGCACATGCCTTGCGCTGCCACACTTCCACTGGAATAGACACGCATTTTCAGGGAAGATGTTAGAAGAAACACGGTTTCTCTGTTTCCTCAGACTGAAGTGCACGCCGCCTGTTTCGGATTCAACAAATACCTGTTGTGACTCTGATTTCCCCGTGACGCCAGTCGTAAGCTCGAAGTCGGGTTTGACTCAGACTTGTTTCGCGCAGTTGAGTCTGTGGCTTTCCTCTGGCGAACTCACATACATTTGCAAAACCCAACATGGCCCATGTTGCCCATTGGGAGAAGCCCTCCATAAATGTTGTTCCACGAGGAAGGTATATCAGGCTTTTCCTCCGCTTCCTTCACACTTGGCGCAAGGCCGCTTCGATCCTTCGGAAAGGAGAAGGTAGACGAAGGACCGCACCGCCACAGCGTTGTTTCTTAGACTTAAGTGTATAGCACGTTCCTTACGCTTCCTCCCATTTCCAGACACACTCCTCTCTAGGGGACTCCTAGTGTGTTGGTGGTCACATTCGAGCCACATGTTTCTTCACCATTCAGCGTGTGGTGTTTTCCTTGTGTTTTCACACAAAGTACTGACAACGCTTCTATCTTCCCGAAACAAGATCTGAGTGGGAGAAGCTTTCGACACAAGTTCGTTCTCAAGCAGTGGTATATGGCACTGTACTTGTCCCTTCGCTTCAACGTCGGGACTTTCCTCCATCTTTCTTCCCTGTAGAGGTCGTGGAAAGGCGATTTCTCTACCGTTTTGTTCCTTGAGAGCTTAGTGTCAGACACTTACACCTATATCTCCAAAGGCTTCATGCTTCCCGAACCAAGAGGTGAGCACGAAATCGGGTTGGACGTGGCCTTGTTTCTCTGTGTCCAGTGGAAGGCGCTGCTGAGGCGAGCACACGTATATTTGATGGCACTCCAACTTCATGACACAAGACTTTCGTGGAGAGAAACCCTCCCCACAACGTGTTCCTCACCGTAGTGTATCGTACTTTCCGTCTCTTTCCTTTCGCACTACGTTGTAACAAGGTGCTTCCATCCGTAGGGAAAGAGCGGGTCGTCGACGGACGGCAAACCTCTAGATTTGTTCTTAGAGTTAACCATGGGGAGGCAATCCTCCTCATGCTTCCTCACATCATACATATCCATACTCATCCTTCTTCATGGAACGACAGGAGACACATTCGGGACGGACGGCTAACTCTTGGGTACGTCCCTCATGCCTTCACACCCACTACGGAAAACACTTTTATCTTCCTGAAACTGTAGGATAGCTGAGGGAGGACTTCTTCCCAAGCGGTTGGTCAAGCAACGTCCCAGGTGACGGCACATTCTCTATGCCTTCACACGTTCATGCCAGAATGCCGCTCATACGTAGGTGTATGGCTTTCCAGGATATCCTTCTCCCACTTGAAGGCATGACCTTTCCCCTCTGATCTCTCTCATACTCTTGAAAACATTCCTCACGGAACAAGATTTGAATTGGGAGAGACAATCTACACTGACCATTTCTGTGGCACAGGCATGGGGCACATGCCTTGCGCTGCCGCACTTACATTGGAATAGACAAGCATTTTCAGGGAAGATGTTCGTAGAAACACGGTTTCTCTGCACTGATGTTTCCTGAGACTGAAGTGCACGCCGCCTGTTTCGGATTCAACACATACCTGTTGTGACTATGTTTTCCCCGTGACGCCAGTCGTAAGCTCGAAGTCGGGTTTGACACAGACTTGTTTCGCGCAGTTGAGTCTGTGGCTTTCCTTTGGCGAACTCACATACATTTGGAAACCCCTTTTAGCGTCGTGACCCATGGTGTCCATTGAGCGAAGCCCTCCATACAAAGTTGTTCCACGAGGAAGGTATATCAGGCCTTTCCTCTGCTTCCTTTCACACTTGGCGTATGCCCGCCTCGATCCTTCGGAAAGGAGAAGGTAGACGAAGGACCGCTCCTCCACAGCATTGCTTTTTAGAATTAAGTGTAGAGCTCGTTCCTTACACTTCCTCCGATTTCCACACACACACCTCTCTAGGGGACAACTTGTTAGTTGGTGGTCACATTCGACCCACATGTCTCTTCACAATTCAGCGTATGGCACTTTCCTTACGCGTTCACACGAAGTCCTGAAAGCGCTTCTATCTTCCTGAAACAAGATTTGAGTTGAGAGAAGCTTTCGACACAACTCTTTCTCAAACAGTGGTATATGGCACAGGAGTTGTGCCTTCACTGGTAACGTTGGAAAGTTCTTCCATCTTTTTCCCTGCAGGTGGCAGTGGAAAGACTATTTCCCTACCGTTTTGTTCCTTGAGAGGTGAGTGTAAGACCCTTACCTTATATAGCAACACTCATCTCTCCAAAGGCTTCTTTCTTCAAGAACCCAGATGTTAGCACGAAAGCCTGTTGGACATGGACTCGTTTCTCAGAATTCAGTGTGAGGCTACTACTACTGAGGCTAGTCCACGTGCATTTGAAGACCCATCCACCTCCATGACACAGGACTTGATGGAGAGAAACCCTCCGCCCAACGGGTTCCTCCCTGTAGAGGATCGCGCGTTCCATCGCTTTTCGTTCACGCTAGGTTTCCCAAGCTGCTTCCATCCTTACGAAAAGAGGTGGTAGTCGAAGGACGGCAACCCTCGAGATTTGTTCTTAGAGTTTAACAGACGTATGCCATCTTCCTTACGCTTCCGCACATTATCCATGTCCATGCACATCTTTCTTCATGGCCACGACAGTAGGCCAATTCGAAGCGGAGAGCTACGTCGAGCCGATGTCCCTTACGCCTTCACACCCACTACGGAAAACACTTTCCTCTCACCGAAACGATATGATAGTTGAGGGAAGACTTCTTCACAAGTGGTTTCTCAAGCACCGTCACAGGGCCCATTCTAGGTGCCTGCACCATTTCATGCTAAAGTGCTTCTCATCCTTCCGTGTATGTCTTTCTTGACGGATTTCCTTCTCACACGTAAAACCGTGTCCTTTTCCATCTGCTCTCACTCCTACTCTTGAAAACACTTCTCACGGAACAGGATTTGAATGGCGACAGACTATCGACACTAAGGACTTCTGTAGCACAGGCATGGGGCCCATACATTGCGATTTCACACTTCCATGGGAAAAGCCTACCATTTTCAGGGAAGATGTTAGTAGACACACGGTTTCTCGGGAGTGGTGTTTCTTCAGACTGAAGAGCACTCCCTTCGTTTAGGATTCAACACGTACGTTTGGTGACTAGGGATTCCGCGGGAACCCAGTTGGAAGCTCGAAGTCGCGTTTGACAGAGACTTGCTTCGCAGAGATTCGTGTATGCCTTTCCTTTGGCGAAGGCGCCTACATTTGAACACCCTTCCATCGTCGTGACACATGGTGTTCGTTGAGAAATGCCCTCCATAAGAATTTGTTCCGCGAGTAAGGTAGATCTCTCTTCCTTCCCCTCCGGATTCTTTCACACTTTGCTTCAAGCCGCTTCGTTCCTTAGCAAAGCAGATGGCAGTCGAAGGAACGCACCGCCACAGCGTTGTTTCTTAGACTTAAGTGTATAGCACGTTCCTTACGCTTCCTCCCATTTCCAGACACACACCTCTCTAGGGGACTACTAGTGTGTTGGTGGTCACATTCGAGCCACATGTTTCTTCACCATTCAGCGTGTGGAATTTTCCCTGTGTTTTCACACAAAGTACTGACAACGCTTCGATCTTCCCGAAACAAGATCTGAGTTGGGAGAAGCTTTCGACACAAGTTCGTTCTCAAGCAGTGTTATATGGCACAGTACTTGTGCCTTCGCTTTTAACGTCGGAACCTTCCTCCATCTTCTTCCCTGGAGATGGTAGTGGAAAGGCGATTTCTCTACCGTTTTGTTCCTTGAGAGCTGAGTGTCAGACGCTTACACATACATCTCCAACGGCTTCATGCTTCCCGAACCAAGAGGTTAGCCCGAAATCGTGTTGGACGTGGCCTTGTTTCTCTGAGTTCAGTGGAAGGCGCTGCTGAGGCGAGCTCACGTACATTTGAAGGCCCTTCCAACGTCACGACACAAGACTTTCGTGGAGAGAAACCCTCCGCACAACGTGTTCCTCGCCGGAGTGTATCGCGCTTTCCGTCTCTTTGCGTTCGCACTAAGTTGTAACAAGGTGCTTCCACCCGTAGGGAAAGAGCTGGTCGTCGACGGACGGCAACCGTCTAGATTTGTTCTTAGAGTTAAACACCCGTAGGCCATCCTCCTTATGCTTCCTCACATCATACATTTCCATACTCATCCTTCTTCATGGAACGACAGTAGACACATTCGGAACGGACGGCTAACTCTAGGGTACGTCCCTCATGCCTTCACACCCACTAGGGAAAACACTTTTATCTTCCTGAAACAATATGATAGCTGAGGGAAGACTTCCTCACAAGCGGTTGGTCAAGCACCGTCACAGGGCACGGCACATTCTTTATGCCTTCACACGTTCCTACCAGAATGCCGCGCATACGTCGGTGTATGGCTTTCCAGGATTTCCTTCTCCCACTTGAAGGCATGACATTTCCCGTCTGCTCTCTTTCATACTCTTGGAAACATTCTTCACGGAACAAGATTTGAATCGGGAGAGACAATCTACACTAACTATTTCTGTGGCACAGGCCTGGGGCACATGCCTTGCGCTGCCACACTTCCACTGGAATAGACACGCATTTTCAGGGAAGATGTTAGAAGAAACACGGTTTCTCTGTTTCCTCAGACTGAAGTGCACGCCGCCTGTTTCGGATTCAACAAATACCTGTTGTGACTCTGATTTCCCCGTGACGCCAGTCGTAAGCTCGAAGTCGGGTTTGACTCAGACTTGTTTCGCGCAGTTGAGTCTGTGGCTTTCCTCTGGCGAACTCACATACATTTGCAAAACCCAACATGGCCCATGTTGCCCATTGGGAGAAGCCCTCCATAAATGTTGTTCCACGAGGAAGGTATATCAGGCTTTTCCTCCGCTTCCTTTCACACTTGGCGCAAGGCCGCTTCGATCCTTCGGAAAGGAGAAGGTAGACGAAGGACCGCACCGCCACAGCGTTGTTTCTTAGACTTAAGTGTATAGCACGTTCCTTACGCTTCCTCCCATTTCCAGACACACTCCTCTCTAGGGGACTCCTAGTGTGTTGGTGGTCACATTCGAGCCACATGTTTCTTCACCATTCAGCGTGTGGTGTTTTCCTTGTGTTTTCACACAAAGTACTGACAACGCTTCTATCTTCCCGAAACAAGATCTGAGTTGGGAGAAGCTTTCGACACAAGTTCGTTCTCAAGCAGTGGTATATGGCACTGTACTTGTCCCTTCGCTTTCAACGTCGGGACTTTCCTCCATCTTCTTCCCTGTAGATGGTCGTGGAAAGGCGATTTCTCTACCGTTTTGTTCCTTGAGAGCTTAGTGTCAGACACTTACACCTATATCTCCAAAGGCTTCATGCTTCCCGAACCAAGAGGTGAGCACGAAATCGTGTTGGACGTGGCCTTGTTTCTCTGTGTCCAGTGGAAGGCGCTGCTGAGGCGAGCACACGTATATTTGATGGCACTCCAACTTCATGACACAAGACTTTCGTGGAGAGAAACCCTCCCCACAACGTGTTCCTCACCGTAGTGTATCGTACTTTCCGTCTCTTTCCTTTCGCACTACGTTGTAACAAGGTGCTTCCATCCGTAGGGAAAGAGCGGGTCGTCGACGGACGGCAAACCTCTAGATTTGTTCTTAGAGTTAACCATGGGGAGGCAATCCTCCTCATGCTTCCTCACATCATACATATCCATACTCATCCTTCTTCATGGAACGACAGGAGACACATTCGGGACGGACGGCTAACTCTTGGGTACGTCCCTCATGCCTTCACACCCACTACGGAAAACACTTTTATCTTCCTGAAACTGTAGGATAGCTGAGGGAGGACTTCTTCCCAAGCGGTTGGTCAAGCAACGTCCCAGGTGACGGCACATTCTCTATGCCTTCACACGTTCATGCCAGAATGCCGCTCATACGTAGGTGTATGGCTTTCCAGGATATCCTTCTCCCACTTGAAGGCATGACCTTTCCCCTCTGATCTCTCTCATACTCTTGAAAACATTCCTCACGGAACAAGATTTGAATTGGGAGAGACAATCTACACTGACCATTTCTGTGGCACAGGCATGGGGCACATGCCTTGCGCTGCCGCACTTACATTGGAATAGACAAGCATTTTCAGGGAAGATGTTCGTAGAAACACGGTTTCTCTGCACTGATGTTTCCTGAGACTGAAGTGCACGCCGCCTGTTTCGGATTCAACACATACCTGTTGTGACTATGTTTTCCCCGTGACGCCAGTCGTAAGCTCGAAGTCGGGTTTGACACAGACTTGTTTCGCGCAGTTGAGTCTGTGGCTTTCCTTTGGCGAACTCACATACATTTGGAAACCCCTTTTAGCGTCGTGACCCATGGTGTCCATTGAGCGAAGCCCTCCATACAAAGTTGTTCCACGAGGAAGGTATATCAGGCCTTTCCTCTGCTTCCTTTCACACTTGGCGTATGCCCGCCTCGATCCTTCGGAAAGGAGAAGGTAGACGAAGGACCGCTCCTCCACAGCATTGCTTTTTAGAATTAAGTGTAGAGCTCGTTCCTTACACTTCCTCCGATTTCCACACACACACCTCTCTAGGGGACAACTTGTTAGTTGGTGGTCACATTCGACCCACATGTCTCTTCACAATTCAGCGTATGGCACTTTCCTTACGCGTTCACACGAAGTCCTGAAAGCGCTTCTATCTTCCTGAAACAAGATTTGAGTTGAGAGAAGCTTTCGACACAACTCTTTCTCAAACAGTGGTATATGGCACAGGAGTTGTGCCTTCACTGGTAACGTTGGAAAGTTCTTCCATCTTTTTCCCTGCAGGTGGCAGTGGAAAGACTATTTCCCTACCGTTTTGTTCCTTGAGAGGTGAGTGTAAGACCCTTACCTTATATAGCAACACTCATCTCTCCAAAGGCTTCTTTCTTCAAGAACCCAGATGTTAGCACGAAAGCCTGTTGGACATGGACTCGTTTCTCAGAATTCAGTGTGAGGCTACTACTACTGAGGCTAGTCCACGTGCATTTGAAGACCCATCCACCTCCATGACACAGGACTTGATGGAGAGAAACCCTCCGCCCAACGGGTTCCTCCCTGTAGAGGATCGCGCGTTCCATCGCTTTTCGTTCACGCTAGGTTTCCCAAGCTGCTTCCATCCTTACGAAAAGAGGTGGTAGTCGAAGGACGGCAACCCTCGAGATTTGTTCTTAGAGTTTAACAGACGTATGCCATCTTCCTTACGCTTCCGCACATTATCCATGTCCATGCACATCTTTCTTCATGGCCACGACAGTAGGCCAATTCGAAGCGGAGAGCTACGTCGAGCCGATGTCCCTTACGCCTTCACACCCACTACGGAAAACACTTTCCTCTCACCGAAACGATATGATAGTTGAGGGAAGACTTCTTCACAAGTGGTTTCTCAAGCACCGTCACAGGGCCCATTCTAGGTGCCTGCACCATTTCATGCTAAAGTGCTTCTCATCCTTCCGTGTATGTCTTTCTTGACGGATTTCCTTCTCACACGTAAAACCGTGTCCTTTTCCATCTGCTCTCACTCCTACTCTTGAAAACACTTCTCACGGAACAGGATTTGAATGGCGACAGACTATCGACACTAAGGACTTCTGTAGCACAGGCATGGGGCCCATACATTGCGATTTCACACTTCCATGGGAAAAGCCTACCATTTTCAGGGAAGATGTTAGTAGACACACGGTTTCTCGGGAGTGGTGTTTCTTCAGACTGAAGAGCACTCCCTTCGTTTAGGATTCAACACGTACGTTTGGTGACTAGGGATTCCGCGGGAACCCAGTTGGAAGCTCGAAGTCGCGTTTGACAGAGACTTGCTTCGCAGAGATTCGTGTATGCCTTTCCTTTGGCGAAGGCGCCTACATTTGAACACCCTTCCATCGTCGTGACACATGGTGTTCGTTGAGAAATGCCCTCCATAAGAATTTGTTCCGCGAGTAAGGTAGATCTCTCTTCCTTCCCCTCCGGATTCTTTCACACTTTGCTTCAAGCCGCTTCGTTCCTTAGCAAAGCAGATGGCAGTCGAAGGAACGCACCGCCACAGCGTTGTTTCTTAGACTTAAGTGTATAGCACGTTCCTTACGCTTCCTCCCATTTCCAGACACACACCTCTCTAGGGGACTACTAGTGTGTTGGTGGTCACATTCGAGCCACATGTTTCTTCACCATTCAGCGTGTGGAATTTTCCCTGTGTTTTCACACAAAGTACTGACAACGCTTCGATCTTCCCGAAACAAGATCTGAGTTGGGAGAAGCTTTCGACACAAGTTCGTTCTCAAGCAGTGTTATATGGCACAGTACTTGTGCCTTCGCTTTTAACGTCGGAACCTTCCTCCATCTTCTTCCCTGGAGATGGTAGTGGAAAGGCGATTTCTCTACCGTTTTGTTCCTTGAGAGCTGAGTGTCAGACGCTTACACATACATCTCCAACGGCTTCATGCTTCCCGAACCAAGAGGTTAGCCCGAAATCGTGTTGGACGTGGCCTTGTTTCTCTGAGTTCAGTGGAAGGCGCTGCTGAGGCGAGCTCACGTACATTTGAAGGCCCTTCCAACGTCACGACACAAGACTTTCGTGGAGAGAAACCCTCCGCACAACGTGTTCCTCGCCGGAGTGTATCGCGCTTTCCGTCTCTTTGCGTTCGCACTAAGTTGTAACAAGGTGCTTCCACCCGTAGGGAAAGAGCTGGTCGTCGACGGACGGCAACCGTCTAGATTTGTTCTTAGAGTTAAACACCCGTAGGCCATCCTCCTTATGCTTCCTCACATCATACATTTCCATACTCATCCTTCTTCATGGAACGACAGTAGACACATTCGGAACGGACGGCTAACTCTAGGGTACGTCCCTCATGCCTTCACACCCACTAGGGAAAACACTTTTATCTTCCTGAAACAATATGATAGCTGAGGGAAGACTTCCTCACAAGCGGTTGGTCAAGCACCGTCACAGGGCACGGCACATTCTTTATGCCTTCACACGTTCCTACCAGAATGCCGCGCATACGTCGGTGTATGGCTTTCCAGGATTTCCTTCTCCCACTTGAAGGCATGACATTTCCCGTCTGCTCTCTTTCATACTCTTGGAAACATTCTTCACGGAACAAGATTTGAATCGGGAGAGACAATCTACACTAACTATTTCTGTGGCACAGGCCTGGGGCACATGCCTTGCGCTGCCACACTTCCACTGGAATAGACACGCATTTTCAGGGAAGATGTTAGAAGAAACACGGTTTCTCTGTTTCCTCAGACTGAAGTGCACGCCGCCTGTTTCGGATTCAACAAATACCTGTTGTGACTCTGATTTCCCCGTGACGCCAGTCGTAAGCTCGAAGTCGGGTTTGACTCAGACTTGTTTCGCGCAGTTGAGTCTGTGGCTTTCCTCTGGCGAACTCACATACATTTGCAAAACCCAACATGGCCCATGTTGCCCATTGGGAGAAGCCCTCCATAAATGTTGTTCCACGAGGAAGGTATATCAGGCTTTTCCTCCGCTTCCTTTCACACTTGGCGCAAGGCCGCTTCGATCCTTCGGAAAGGAGAAGGTAGACGAAGGACCGCACCGCCACAGCGTTGTTTCTTAGACTTAAGTGTATAGCACGTTCCTTACGCTTCCTCCCATTTCCAGACACACTCCTCTCTAGGGGACTCCTAGTGTGTTGGTGGTCACATTCGAGCCACATGTTTCTTCACCATTCAGCGTGTGGTGTTTTCCTTGTGTTTTCACACAAAGTACTGACAACGCTTCTATCTTCCCGAAACAAGATCTGAGTTGGGAGAAGCTTTCGACACAAGTTCGTTCTCAAGCAGTGGTATATGGCACTGTACTTGTCCCTTCGCTTTCAACGTCGGGACTTTCCTCCATCTTCTTCCCTGTAGATGGTCGTGGAAAGGCGATTTCTCTACCGTTTTGTTCCTTGAGAGCTTAGTGTCAGACACTTACACCTATATCTCCAAAGGCTTCATGCTTCCCGAACCAAGAGGTGAGCACGAAATCGTGTTGGACGTGGCCTTGTTTCTCTGTGTCCAGTGGAAGGCGCTGCTGAGGCGAGCACACGTATATTTGATGGCACTCCAACTTCATGACACAAGACTTTCGTGGAGAGAAACCCTCCCCACAACGTGTTCCTCACCGTAGTGTATCGTACTTTCCGTCTCTTTCCTTTCGCACTACGTTGTAACAAGGTGCTTCCATCCGTAGGGAAAGAGCGGGTCGTCGACGGACGGCAAACCTCTAGATTTGTTCTTAGAGTTAACCATGGGGAGGCAATCCTCCTCATGCTTCCTCACATCATACATATCCATACTCATCCTTCTTCATGGAACGACAGGAGACACATTCGGGACGGACGGCTAACTCTTGGGTACGTCCCTCATGCCTTCACACCCACTACGGAAAACACTTTTATCTTCCTGAAACTGTAGGATAGCTGAGGGAGGACTTCTTCCCAAGCGGTTGGTCAAGCAACGTCCCAGGTGACGGCACATTCTCTATGCCTTCACACGTTCATGCCAGAATGCCGCTCATACGTAGGTGTATGGCTTTCCAGGATATCCTTCTCCCACTTAAAGGCATGACCTTTCCCCTCTGATCTCTCTCATACTCTTGAAAACATTCCTCACGGAACAAGATTTGAATTGGGAGAGACAATCTACACTGACCATTTCTGTGGCACAGGCATGGGGCACATGCCTTGCGCTGCCGCACTTACATTGGAATAGACAAGCATTTTCAGGGAAGATGTTCGTAGAAACACGGTTTCTCTGCACTGATGTTTCCTGAGACTGAAGTGCACGCCGCCTGTTTCGGATTCAACACATACCTGTTGTGACTATGTTTTCCCCGTGACGCCAGTCGTAAGCTCGAAGTCGGGTTTGACACAGACTTGTTTCGCGCAGTTGAGTCTGTGGCTTTCCTTTGGCGAACTCACATACATTTGGAAACCCCTTTTAGCGTCGTGACCCATGGTGTCCATTGAGCGAAGCCCTCCATACAAAGTTGTTCCACGAGGAAGGTATATCAGGCCTTTCCTCTGCTTCCTTTCACACTTGGCGTATGCCCGCCTCGATCCTTCGGAAAGGAGAAGGTAGACGAAGGACCGCTCCTCCACAGCATTGCTTTTTAGAATTAAGTGTAGAGCTCGTTCCTTACACTTCCTCCGATTTCCACACACACACCTCTCTAGGGGACAACTTGTTAGTTGGTGGTCACATTCGACCCACATGTCTCTTCACAATTCAGCGTATGGCACTTTCCTTACGCGTTCACACGAAGTCCTGAAAGCGCTTCTATCTTCCTGAAACAAGATTTGAGTTGAGAGAAGCTTTCGACACAACTCTTTCTCAAACAGTGGTATATGGCACAGGAGTTGTGCCTTCACTGGTAACGTTGGAAAGTTCTTCCATCTTTTTCCCTGCAGGTGGCAGTGGAAAGACTATTTCCCTACCGTTTTGTTCCTTGAGAGGTGAGTGTAAGACCCTTACCTTATATAGCAACACTCATCTCTCCAAAGGCTTCTTTCTTCAAGAACCCAGATGTTAGCACGAAAGCCTGTTGGACATGGACTCGTTTCTCAGAATTCAGTGTGAGGCTACTACTACTGAGGCTAGTCCACGTGCATTTGAAGACCCATCCACCTCCATGACACAGGACTTGATGGAGAGAAACCCTCCGCCCAACGGGTTCCTCCCTGTAGAGGATCGCGCGTTCCATCGCTTTTCGTTCACGCTAGGTTTCCCAAGCTGCTTCCATCCTTACGAAAAGAGGTGGTAGTCGAAGGACGGCAACCCTCGAGATTTGTTCTTAGAGTTTAACAGACGTATGCCATCTTCCTTACGCTTCCGCACATTATCCATGTCCATGCACATCTTTCTTCATGGCCACGACAGTAGGCCAATTCGAAGCGGAGAGCTACGTCGAGCCGATGTCCCTTACGCCTTCACACCCACTACGGAAAACACTTTCCTCTCACCGAAACGATATGATAGTTGAGGGAAGACTTCTTCACAAGTGGTTTCTCAAGCACCGTCACAGGGCCCATTCTAGGTGCCTGCACCATTTCATGCTAAAGTGCTTCTCATCCTTCCGTGTATGTCTTTCTTGACGGATTTCCTTCTCACACGTAAAACCGTGTCCTTTTCCATCTGCTCTCACTCCTACTCTTGAAAACACTTCTCACGGAACAGGATTTGAATGGCGACAGACTATCGACACTAAGGACTTCTGTAGCACAGGCATGGGGCCCATACATTGCGATTTCACACTTCCATGGGAAAAGCCTACCATTTTCAGGGAAGATGTTAGTAGACACACGGTTTCTCGGGAGTGGTGTTTCTTCAGACTGAAGAGCACTCCCTTCGTTTAGGATTCAACACGTACGTTTGGTGACTAGGGATTCCGCGGGAACCCAGTTGGAAGCTCGAAGTCGCGTTTGACAGAGACTTGCTTCGCAGAGATTCGTGTATGCCTTTCCTTTGGCGAAGGCGCCTACATTTGAACACCCTTCCATCGTCGTGACACATGGTGTTCGTTGAGAAATGCCCTCCATAAGAATTTGTTCCGCGAGTAAGGTAGATCTCTCTTCCTTCCCCTCCGGATTCTTTCACACTTTGCTTCAAGCCGCTTCGTTCCTTAGCAAAGCAGATGGCAGTCGAAGGAACGCACCGCCACAGCGTTGTTTCTTAGACTTAAGTGTATAGCACGTTCCTTACGCTTCCTCCCATTTCCAGACACACACCTCTCTAGGGGACTACTAGTGTGTTGGTGGTCACATTCGAGCCACATGTTTCTTCACCATTCAGCGTGTGGAATTTTCCCTGTGTTTTCACACAAAGTACTGACAACGCTTCGATCTTCCCGAAACAAGATCTGAGTTGGGAGAAGCTTTCGACACAAGTTCGTTCTCAAGCAGTGTTATATGGCACAGTACTTGTGCCTTCGCTTTTAACGTCGGAACCTTCCTCCATCTTCTTCCCTGGAGATGGTAGTGGAAAGGCGATTTCTCTACCGTTTTGTTCCTTGAGAGCTGAGTGTCAGACGCTTACACATACATCTCCAACGGCTTCATGCTTCCCGAACCAAGAGGTTAGCCCGAAATCGTGTTGGACGTGGCCTTGTTTCTCTGAGTTCAGTGGAAGGCGCTGCTGAGGCGAGCTCACGTACATTTGAAGGCCCTTCCAACGTCACGACACAAGACTTTCGTGGAGAGAAACCCTCCGCACAACGTGTTCCTCGCCGGAGTGTATCGCGCTTTCCGTCTCTTTGCGTTCGCACTAAGTTGTAACAAGGTGCTTCCACCCGTAGGGAAAGAGCTGGTCGTCGACGGACGGCAACCGTCTAGATTTGTTCTTAGAGTTAAACACCCGTAGGCCATCCTCCTTATGCTTCCTCACATCATACATTTCCATACTCATCCTTCTTCATGGAACGACAGTAGACACATTCGGAACGGACGGCTAACTCTAGGGTACGTCCCTCATGCCTTCACACCCACTAGGGAAAACACTTTTATCTTCCTGAAACAATATGATAGCTGAGGGAAGACTTCCTCACAAGCGGTTGGTCAAGCACCGTCACAGGGCACGGCACATTCTTTATGCCTTCACACGTTCCTACCAGAATGCCGCGCATACGTCGGTGTATGGCTTTCCAGGATTTCCTTCTCCCACTTGAAGGCATGACATTTCCCGTCTGCTCTCTTTCATACTCTTGGAAACATTCTTCACGGAACAAGATTTGAATCGGGAGAGACAATCTACACTAACTATTTCTGTGGCACAGGCCTGGGGCACATGCCTTGCGCTGCCACACTTCCACTGGAATAGACACGCATTTTCAGGGAAGATGTTAGAAGAAACACGGTTTCTCTGTTTCCTCAGACTGAAGTGCACGCCGCCTGTTTCGGATTCAACAAATACCTGTTGTGACTCTGATTTCCCCGTGACGCCAGTCGTAAGCTCGAAGTCGGGTTTGACTCAGACTTGTTTCGCGCAGTTGAGTCTGTGGCTTTCCTCTGGCGAACTCACATACATTTGCAAAACCCAACATGGCCCATGTTGCCCATTGGGAGAAGCCCTCCATAAATGTTGTTCCACGAGGAAGGTATATCAGGCTTTTCCTCCGCTTCCTTTCACACTTGGCGCAAGGCCGCTTCGATCCTTCGGAAAGGAGAAGGTAGACGAAGGACCGCACCGCCACAGCGTTGTTTCTTAGACTTAAGTGTATAGCACGTTCCTTACGCTTCCTCCCATTTCCAGACACACTCCTCTCTAGGGGACTCCTAGTGTGTTGGTGGTCACATTCGAGCCACATGTTTCTTCACCATTCAGCGTGTGGTGTTTTCCTTGTGTTTTCACACAAAGTACTGACAACGCTTCTATCTTCCCGAAACAAGATCTGAGTTGGGAGAAGCTTTCGACACAAGTTCGTTCTCAAGCAGTGGTATATGGCACTGTACTTGTCCCTTCGCTTTCAACGTCGGGACTTTCCTCCATCTTCTTCCCTGTAGATGGTCGTGGAAAGGCGATTTCTCTACCGTTTTGTTCCTTGAGAGCTTAGTGTCAGACACTTACACCTATATCTCCAAAGGCTTCATGCTTCCCGAACCAAGAGGTGAGCACGAAATCGTGTTGGACGTGGCCTTGTTTCTCTGTGTCCAGTGGAAGGCGCTGCTGAGGCGAGCACACGTATATTTGATGGCACTCCAACTTCATGACACAAGACTTTCGTGGAGAGAAACCCTCCCCACAACGTGTTCCTCACCGTAGTGTATCGTACTTTCCGTCTCTTTCCTTTCGCACTACGTTGTAACAAGGTGCTTCCATCCGTAGGGAAAGAGCGGGTCGTCGACGGACGGCAAACCTCTAGATTTGTTCTTAGAGTTAACCATGGGGAGGCAATCCTCCTCATGCTTCCTCACATCATACATATCCATACTCATCCTTCTTCATGGAACGACAGGAGACACATTCGGGACGGACGGCTAACTCTTGGGTACGTCCCTCATGCCTTCACACCCACTACGGAAAACACTTTTATCTTCCTGAAACTGTAGGATAGCTGAGGGAGGACTTCTTCCCAAGCGGTTGGTCAAGCAACGTCCCAGGTGACGGCACATTCTCTATGCCTTCACACGTTCATGCCAGAATGCCGCTCATACGTAGGTGTATGGCTTTCCAGGATATCCTTCTCCCACTTGAAGGCATGACCTTTCCCCTCTGATCTCTCTCATACTCTTGAAAACATTCCTCACGGAACAAGATTTGAATTGGGAGAGACAATCTACACTGACCATTTCTGTGGCACAGGCATGGGGCACATGCCTTGCGCTGCCGCACTTACATTGGAATAGACAAGCATTTTCAGGGAAGATGTTCGTAGAAACACGGTTTCTCTGCACTGATGTTTCCTGAGACTGAAGTGCACGCCGCCTGTTTCGGATTCAACACATACCTGTTGTGACTATGTTTTCCCCGTGACGCCAGTCGTAAGCTCGAAGTCGGGTTTGACACAGACTTGTTTCGCGCAGTTGAGTCTGTGGCTTTCCTTTGGCGAACTCACATACATTTGGAAACCCCTTTTAGCGTCGTGACCCATGGTGTCCATTGAGCGAAGCCCTCCATACAAAGTTGTTCCACGAGGAAGGTATATCAGGCCTTTCCTCTGCTTCCTTTCACACTTGGCGTATGCCCGCCTCGATCCTTCGGAAAGGAGAAGGTAGACGAAGGACCGCTCCTCCACAGCATTGCTTTTTAGAATTAAGTGTAGAGCTCGTTCCTTACACTTCCTCCGATTTCCACACACACACCTCTCTAGGGGACAACTTGTTAGTTGGTGGTCACATTCGACCCACATGTCTCTTCACAATTCAGCGTATGGCACTTTCCTTACGCGTTCACACGAAGTCCTGAAAGCGCTTCTATCTTCCTGAAACAAGATTTGAGTTGAGAGAAGCTTTCGACACAACTCTTTCTCAAACAGTGGTATATGGCACAGGAGTTGTGCCTTCACTGGTAATGTTGGAAAGTTCTTCCATCTTTTTCCCTGCAGGTGGCAGTGGAAAGACTATTTCCCTACCGTTTTGTTCCTTGAGAGGTGAGTGTAAGACCCTTACCTTATATAGCAACACTCATCTCTCCAAAGGCTTCTTTCTTCAAGAACCCAGATGTTAGCACGAAAGCCTGTTGGACATGGACTCGTTTCTCAGAATTCAGTGTGAGGCTACTACTACTGAGGCTAGTCCACGTGCATTTGAAGACCCATCCACCTCCATGACACAGGACTTGATGGAGAGAAACCCTCCGCCCAACGGGTTCCTCCCTGTAGAGGATCGCGCGTTCCATCGCTTTTCGTTCACGCTAGGTTTCCCAAGCTGCTTCCATCCTTACGAAAAGAGGTGGTAGTCGAAGGACGGCAACCCTCGAGATTTGTTCTTAGAGTTTAACAGACGTATGCCATCTTCCTTACGCTTCCGCACATTATCCATGTCCATGCACATCTTTCTTCATGGCCACGACAGTAGGCCAATTCGAAGCGGAGAGCTACGTCGAGCCGATGTCCCTTACGCCTTCACACCCACTACGGAAAACACTTTCCTCTCACCGAAACGATATGATAGTTGAGGGAAGACTTCTTCACAAGTGGTTTCTCAAGCACCGTCACAGGGCCCATTCTAGGTGCCTGCACCATTTCATGCTAAAGTGCTTCTCATCCTTCCGTGTATGTCTTTCTTGACGGATTTCCTTCTCACACGTAAAACCGTGTCCTTTTCCATCTGCTCTCACTCCTACTCTTGAAAACACTTCTCACGGAACAGGATTTGAATGGCGACAGACTATCGACACTAAGGACTTCTGTAGCACAGGCATGGGGCCCATACATTGCGATTTCACACTTCCATGGGAAAAGCCTACCATTTTCAGGGAAGATGTTAGTAGACACACGGTTTCTCGGGAGTGGTGTTTCTTCAGACTGAAGAGCACTCCCTTCGTTTAGGATTCAACACGTACGTTTGGTGACTAGGGATTCCGCGGGAACCCAGTTGGAAGCTCGAAGTCGCGTTTGACAGAGACTTGCTTCGCAGAGATTCGTGTATGCCTTTCCTTTGGCGAAGGCGCCTACATTTGAACACCCTTCCATCGTCGTGACACATGGTGTTCGTTGAGAAATGCCCTCCATAAGAATTTGTTCCGCGAGTAAGGTAGATCTCTCTTCCTTCCCCTCCGGATTCTTTCACACTTTGCTTCAAGCCGCTTCGTTCCTTAGCAAAGCAGATGGCAGTCGAAGGAACGCACCGCCACAGCGTTGTTTCTTAGACTTAAGTGTATAGCACGTTCCTTACGCTTCCTCCCATTTCCAGACACACACCTCTCTAGGGGACTACTAGTGTGTTGGTGGTCACATTCGAGCCACATGTTTCTTCACCATTCAGCGTGTGGAATTTTCCCTGTGTTTTCACACAAAGTACTGACAACGCTTCGATCTTCCCGAAACAAGATCTGAGTTGGGAGAAGCTTTCGACACAAGTTCGTTCTCAAGCAGTGTTATATGGCACAGTACTTGTGCCTTCGCTTTTAACGTCGGAACCTTCCTCCATCTTCTTCCCTGGAGATGGTAGTGGAAAGGCGATTTCTCTACCGTTTTGTTCCTTGAGAGCTGAGTGTCAGACGCTTACACATACATCTCCAACGGCTTCATGCTTCCCGAACCAAGAGGTTAGCCCGAAATCGTGTTGGACGTGGCCTTGTTTCTCTGAGTTCAGTGGAAGGCGCTGCTGAGGCGAGCTCACGTACATTTGAAGGCCCTTCCAACGTCACGACACAAGACTTTCGTGGAGAGAAACCCTCCGCACAACGTGTTCCTCGCCGGAGTGTATCGCGCTTTCCGTCTCTTTGCGTTCGCACTAAGTTGTAACAAGGTGCTTCCACCCGTAGGGAAAGAGCTGGTCGTCGACGGACGGCAACCGTCTAGATTTGTTCTTAGAGTTAAACACCCGTAGGCCATCCTCCTTATGCTTCCTCACATCATACATTTCCATACTCATCCTTCTTCATGGAACGACAGTAGACACATTCGGAACGGACGGCTAACTCTAGGGTACGTCCCTCATGCCTTCACACCCACTAGGGAAAACACTTTTATCTTCCTGAAACAATATGATAGCTGAGGGAAGACTTCCTCACAAGCGGTTGGTCAAGCACCGTCACAGGGCACGGCACATTCTTTATGCCTTCACACGTTCCTACCAGAATGCCGCGCATACGTCGGTGTATGGCTTTCCAGGATTTCCTTCTCCCACTTGAAGGCATGACATTTCCCGTCTGCTCTCTTTCATACTCTTGGAAACATTCTTCACGGAACAAGATTTGAATCGGGAGAGACAATCTACACTAACTATTTCTGTGGCACAGGCCTGGGGCACATGCCTTGCGCTGCCACACTTCCACTGGAATAGACACGCATTTTCAGGGAAGATGTTAGAAGAAACACGGTTTCTCTGTTTCCTCAGACTGAAGTGCACGCCGCCTGTTTCGGATTCAACAAATACCTGTTGTGACTCTGATTTCCCCGTGACGCCAGTCGTAAGCTCGAAGTCGGGTTTGACTCAGACTTGTTTCGCGCAGTTGAGTCTGTGGCTTTCCTCTGGCGAACTCACATACATTTGCAAAACCCAACATGGCCCATGTTGCCCATTGGGAGAAGCCCTCCATAAATGTTGTTCCACGAGGAAGGTATATCAGGCTTTTCCTCCGCTTCCTTTCACACTTGGCGCAAGGCCGCTTCGATCCTTCGGAAAGGAGAAGGTAGACGAAGGACCGCACCGCCACAGCGTTGTTTCTTAGACTTAAGTGTATAGCACGTTCCTTACGCTTCCTCCCATTTCCAGACACACTCCTCTCTAGGGGACTCCTAGTGTGTTGGTGGTCACATTCGAGCCACATGTTTCTTCACCATTCAGCGTGTGGTGTTTTCCTTGTGTTTTCACACAAAGTACTGACAACGCTTCTATCTTCCCGAAACAAGATCTGAGTTGGGAGAAGCTTTCGACACAAGTTCGTTCTCAAGCAGTGGTATATGGCACTGTACTTGTCCCTTCGCTTTCAACGTCGGGACTTTCCTCCATCTTCTTCCCTGTAGATGGTCGTGGAAAGGCGATTTCTCTACCGTTTTGTTCCTTGAGAGCTTAGTGTCAGACACTTACACCTATATCTCCAAAGGCTTCATGCTTCCCGAACCAAGAGGTGAGCACGAAATCGTGTTGGACGTGGCCTTGTTTCTCTGTGTCCAGTGGAAGGCGCTGCTGAGGCGAGCACACGTATATTTGATGGCACTCCAACTTCATGACACAAGACTTTCGTGGAGAGAAACCCTCCCCACAACGTGTTCCTCACCGTAGTGTATCGTACTTTCCGTCTCTTTCCTTTCGCACTACGTTGTAACAAGGTGCTTCCATCCGTAGGGAAAGAGCGGGTCGTCGACGGACGGCAAACCTCTAGATTTGTTCTTAGAGTTAACCATGGGGAGGCAATCCTCCTCATGCTTCCTCACATCATACATATCCATACTCATCCTTCTTCATGGAACGACAGGAGACACATTCGGGACGGACGGCTAACTCTTGGGTACGTCCCTCATGCCTTCACACCCACTACGGAAAACACTTTTATCTTCCTGAAACTGTAGGATAGCTGAGGGAGGACTTCTTCCCAAGCGGTTGGTCAAGCAACGTCCCAGGTGACGGCACATTCTCTATGCCTTCACACGTTCATGCCAGAATGCCGCTCATACGTAGGTGTATGGCTTTCCAGGATATCCTTCTCCCACTTGAAGGCATGACCTTTCCCCTCTGATCTCTCTCATACTCTTGAAAACATTCCTCACGGAACAAGATTTGAATTGGGAGAGACAATCTACACTGACCATTTCTGTGGCACAGGCATGGGGCACATGCCTTGCGCTGCCGCACTTACATTGGAATAGACAAGCATTTTCAGGGAAGATGTTCGTAGAAACACGGTTTCTCTGCACTGATGTTTCCTGAGACTGAAGTGCACGCCGCCTGTTTCGGATTCAACACATACCTGTTGTGACTATGTTTTCCCCGTGACGCCAGTCGTAAGCTCGAAGTCGGGTTTGACACAGACTTGTTTCGCGCAGTTGAGTCTGTGGCTTTCCTTTGGCGAACTCACATACATTTGGAAACCCCTTTTAGCGTCGTGACCCATGGTGTCCATTGAGCGAAGCCCTCCATACAAAGTTGTTCCACGAGGAAGGTATATCAGGCCTTTCCTCTGCTTCCTTTCACACTTGGCGTATGCCCGCCTCGATCCTTCGGAAAGGAGAAGGTAGACGAAGGACCGCTCCTCCACAGCATTGCTTTTTAGAATTAAGTGTAGAGCTCGTTCCTTACACTTCCTCCGATTTCCACACACACACCTCTCTAGGGGACAACTTGTTAGTTGGTGGTCACATTCGACCCACATGTCTCTTCACAATTCAGCGTATGGCACTTTCCTTACGCGTTCACACGAAGTCCTGAAAGCGCTTCTATCTTCCTGAAACAAGATTTGAGTTGAGAGAAGCTTTCGACACAACTCTTTCTCAAACAGTGGTATATGGCACAGGAGTTGTGCCTTCACTGGTAACGTTGGAAAGTTCTTCCATCTTTTTCCCTGCAGGTGGCAGTGGAAAGACTATTTCCCTACCGTTTTGTTCCTTGAGAGGTGAGTGTAAGACCCTTACCTTATATAGCAACACTCATCTCTCCAAAGGCTTCTTTCTTCAAGAACCCAGATGTTAGCACGAAAGCCTGTTGGACATGGACTCGTTTCTCAGAATTCAGTGTGAGGCTACTACTACTGAGGCTAGTCCACGTGCATTTGAAGACCCATCCACCTCCATGACACAGGACTTGATGGAGAGAAACCCTCCGCCCAACGGGTTCCTCCCTGTAGAGGATCGCGCGTTCCATCGCTTTTCGTTCACGCTAGGTTTCCCAAGCTGCTTCCATCCTTACGAAAAGAGGTGGTAGTCGAAGGACGGCAACCCTCGAGATTTGTTCTTAGAGTTTAACAGACGTATGCCATCTTCCTTACGCTTCCGCACATTATCCATGTCCATGCACATCTTTCTTCATGGCCACGACAGTAGGCCAATTCGAAGCGGAGAGCTACGTCGAGCCGATGTCCCTTACGCCTTCACACCCACTACGGAAAACACTTTCCTCTCACCGAAACGATATGATAGTTGAGGGAAGACTTCTTCACAAGTGGTTTCTCAAGCACCGTCACAGGGCCCATTCTAGGTGCCTGCACCATTTCATGCTAAAGTGCTTCTCATCCTTCCGTGTATGTCTTTCTTGACGGATTTCCTTCTCACACGTAAAACCGTGTCCTTTTCCATCTGCTCTCACTCCTACTCTTGAAAACACTTCTCACGGAACAGGATTTGAATGGCGACAGACTATCGACACTAAGGACTTCTGTAGCACAGGCATGGGGCCCATACATTGCGATTTCACACTTCCATGGGAAAAGCCTACCATTTTCAGGGAAGATGTTAGTAGACACACGGTTTCTCGGGAGTGGTGTTTCTTCAGACTGAAGAGCACTCCCTTCGTTTAGGATTCAACACGTACGTTTGGTGACTAGGGATTCCGCGGGAACCCAGTTGGAAGCTCGAAGTCGCGTTTGACAGAGACTTGCTTCGCAGAGATTCGTGTATGCCTTTCCTTTGGCGAAGGCGCCTACATTTGAACACCCTTCCATCGTCGTGACACATGGTGTTCGTTGAGAAATGCCCTCCATAAGAATTTGTTCCGCGAGTAAGGTAGATCTCTCTTCCTTCCCCTCCGGATTCTTTCACACTTTGCTTCAAGCCGCTTCGTTCCTTAGCAAAGCAGATGGCAGTCGAAGGAACGCACCGCCACAGCGTTGTTTCTTAGACTTAAGTGTATAGCACGTTCCTTACGCTTCCTCCCATTTCCAGACACACACCTCTCTAGGGGACTACTAGTGTGTTGGTGGTCACATTCGAGCCACATGTTTCTTCACCATTCAGCGTGTGGAATTTTCCCTGTGTTTTCACACAAAGTACTGACAACGCTTCGATCTTCCCGAAACAAGATCTGAGTTGGGAGAAGCTTTCGACACAAGTTCGTTCTCAAGCAGTGTTATATGGCACAGTACTTGTGCCTTCGCTTTTAACGTCGGAACCTTCCTCCATCTTCTTCCCTGGAGATGGTAGTGGAAAGGCGATTTCTCTACCGTTTTGTTCCTTGAGAGCTGAGTGTCAGACGCTTACACATACATCTCCAACGGCTTCATGCTTCCCGAACCAAGAGGTTAGCCCGAAATCGTGTTGGACGTGGCCTTGTTTCTCTGAGTTCAGTGGAAGGCGCTGCTGAGGCGAGCTCACGTACATTTGAAGGCCCTTCCAACGTCACGACACAAGACTTTCGTGGAGAGAAACCCTCCGCACAACGTGTTCCTCGCCGGAGTGTATCGCGCTTTCCGTCTCTTTGCGTTCGCACTAAGTTGTAACAAGGTGCTTCCACCCGTAGGGAAAGAGCTGGTCGTCGACGGACGGCAACCGTCTAGATTTGTTCTTAGAGTTAAACACCCGTAGGCCATCCTCCTTATGCTTCCTCACATCATACATTTCCATACTCATCCTTCTTCATGGAACGACAGTAGACACATTCGGAACGGACGGCTAACTCTAGGGTACGTCCCTCATGCCTTCACACCCACTAGGGAAAACACTTTTATCTTCCTGAAACAATATGATAGCTGAGGGAAGACTTCCTCACAAGCGGTTGGTCAAGCACCGTCACAGGGCACGGCACATTCTTTATGCCTTCACACGTTCCTACCAGAATGCCGCGCATACGTCGGTGTATGGCTTTCCAGGATTTCCTTCTCCCACTTGAAGGCATGACATTTCCCGTCTGCTCTCTTTCATACTCTTGGAAACATTCTTCACGGAACAAGATTTGAATCGGGAGAGACAATCTACACTAACTATTTCTGTGGCACAGGCCTGGGGCACATGCCTTGCGCTGCCACACTTCCACTGGAATAGACACGCATTTTCAGGGAAGATGTTAGAAGAAACACGGTTTCTCTGTTTCCTCAGACTGAAGTGCACGCCGCCTGTTTCGGATTCAACAAATACCTGTTGTGACTCTGATTTCCCCGTGACGCCAGTCGTAAGCTCGAAGTCGGGTTTGACTCAGACTTGTTTCGCGCAGTTGAGTCTGTGGCTTTCCTCTGGCGAACTCACATACATTTGCAAAACCCAACATGGCCCATGTTGCCCATTGGGAGAAGCCCTCCATAAATGTTGTTCCACGAGGAAGGTATATCAGGCTTTTCCTCCGCTTCCTTTCACACTTGGCGCAAGGCCGCTTCGATCCTTCGGAAAGGAGAAGGTAGACGAAGGACCGCACCGCCACAGCGTTGTTTCTTAGACTTAAGTGTATAGCACGTTCCTTACGCTTCCTCCCATTTCCAGACACACTCCTCTCTAGGGGACTCCTAGTGTGTTGGTGGTCACATTCGAGCCACATGTTTCTTCACCATTCAGCGTGTGGTGTTTTCCTTGTGTTTTCACACAAAGTACTGACAACGCTTCTATCTTCCCGAAACAAGATCTGAGTTGGGAGAAGCTTTCGACACAAGTTCGTTCTCAAGCAGTGGTATATGGCACTGTACTTGTCCCTTCGCTTTCAACGTCGGGACTTTCCTCCATCTTCTTCCCTGTAGATGGTCGTGGAAAGGCGATTTCTCTACCGTTTTGTTCCTTGAGAGCTTAGTGTCAGACACTTACACCTATATCTCCAAAGGCTTCATGCTTCCCGAACCAAGAGGTGAGCACGAAATCGTGTTGGACGTGGCCTTGTTTCTCTGTGTCCAGTGGAAGGCGCTGCTGAGGCGAGCACACGTATATTTGATGGCACTCCAACTTCATGACACAAGACTTTCGTGGAGAGAAACCCTCCCCACAACGTGTTCCTCACCGTAGTGTATCGTACTTTCCGTCTCTTTCCTTTCGCACTACGTTGTAACAAGGTGCTTCCATCCGTAGGGAAAGAGCGGGTCGTCGACGGACGGCAAACCTCTAGATTTGTTCTTAGAGTTAACCATGGGGAGGCAATCCTCCTCATGCTTCCTCACATCATACATATCCATACTCATCCTTCTTCATGGAACGACAGGAGACACATTCGGGACGGACGGCTAACTCTTGGGTACGTCCCTCATGCCTTCACACCCACTACGGAAAACACTTTTATCTTCCTGAAACTGTAGGATAGCTGAGGGAGGACTTCTTCCCAAGCGGTTGGTCAAGCAACGTCCCAGGTGACGGCACATTCTCTATGCCTTCACACGTTCATGCCAGAATGCCGCTCATACGTAGGTGTATGGCTTTCCAGGATATCCTTCTCCCACTTGAAGGCATGACCTTTCCCCTCTGATCTCTCTCATACTCTTGAAAACATTCCTCACGGAACAAGATTTGAATTGGGAGAGACAATCTACACTGACCATTTCTGTGGCACAGGCATGGGGCACATGCCTTGCGCTGCCGCACTTACATTGGAATAGACAAGCATTTTCAGGGAAGATGTTCGTAGAAACACGGTTTCTCTGCACTGATGTTTCCTGAGACTGAAGTGCACGCCGCCTGTTTCGGATTCAACACATACCTGTTGTGACTATGTTTTCCCCGTGACGCCAGTCGTAAGCTCGAAGTCGGGTTTGACACAGACTTGTTTCGCGCAGTTGAGTCTGTGGCTTTCCTTTGGCGAACTCACATACATTTGGAAACCCCTTTTAGCGTCGTGACCCATGGTGTCCATTGAGCGAAGCCCTCCATACAAAGTTGTTCCACGAGGAAGGTATATCAGGCCTTTCCTCTGCTTCCTTTCACACTTGGCGTATGCCCGCCTCGATCCTTCGGAAAGGAGAAGGTAGACGAAGGACCGCTCCTCCACAGCATTGCTTTTTAGAATTAAGTGTAGAGCTCGTTCCTTACACTTCCTCCGATTTCCACACACACACCTCTCTAGGGGACAACTTGTTAGTTGGTGGTCACATTCGACCCACATGTCTCTTCACAATTCAGCGTATGGCACTTTCCTTACGCGTTCACACGAAGTCCTGAAAGCGCTTCTATCTTCCTGAAACAAGATTTGAGTTGAGAGAAGCTTTCGACACAACTCTTTCTCAAACAGTGGTATATGGCACAGGAGTTGTGCCTTCACTGGTAACGTTGGAAAGTTCTTCCATCTTTTTCCCTGCAGGTGGCAGTGGAAAGACTATTTCCCTACCGTTTTGTTCCTTGAGAGGTGAGTGTAAGACCCTTACCTTATATAGCAACACTCATCTCTCCAAAGGCTTCTTTCTTCAAGAACCCAGATGTTAGCACGAAAGCCTGTTGGACATGGACTCGTTTCTCAGAATTCAGTGTGAGGCTACTACTACTGAGGCTAGTCCACGTGCATTTGAAGACCCATCCACCTCCATGACACAGGACTTGATGGAGAGAAACCCTCCGCCCAACGGGTTCCTCCCTGTAGAGGATCGCGCGTTCCATCGCTTTTCGTTCACGCTAGGTTTCCCAAGCTGCTTCCATCCTTACGAAAAGAGGTGGTAGTCGAAGGACGGCAACCCTCGAGATTTGTTCTTAGAGTTTAACAGACGTATGCCATCTTCCTTACGCTTCCGCACATTATCCATGTCCATGCACATCTTTCTTCATGGCCACGACAGTAGGCCAATTCGAAGCGGAGAGCTACGTCGAGCCGATGTCCCTTACGCCTTCACACCCACTACGGAAAACACTTTCCTCTCACCGAAACGATATGATAGTTGAGGGAAGACTTCTTCACAAGTGGTTTCTCAAGCACCGTCACAGGGCCCATTCTAGGTGCCTGCACCATTTCATGCTAAAGTGCTTCTCATCCTTCCGTGTATGTCTTTCTTGACGGATTTCCTTCTCACACGTAAAACCGTGTCCTTTTCCATCTGCTCTCACTCCTACTCTTGAAAACACTTCTCACGGAACAGGATTTGAATGGCGACAGACTATCGACACTAAGGACTTCTGTAGCACAGGCATGGGGCCCATACATTGCGATTTCACACTTCCATGGGAAAAGCCTACCATTTTCAGGGAAGATGTTAGTAGACACACGGTTTCTCGGGAGTGGTGTTTCTTCAGACTGAAGAGCACTCCCTTCGTTTAGGATTCAACACGTACGTTTGGTGACTAGGGATTCCGCGGGAACCCAGTTGGAAGCTCGAAGTCGCGTTTGACAGAGACTTGCTTCGCAGAGATTCGTGTATGCCTTTCCTTTGGCGAAGGCGCCTACATTTGAACACCCTTCCATCGTCGTGACACATGGTGTTCGTTGAGAAATGCCCTCCATAAGAATTTGTTCCGCGAGTAAGGTAGATCTCTCTTCCTTCCCCTCCGGATTCTTTCACACTTTGCTTCAAGCCGCTTCGTTCCTTAGCAAAGCAGATGGCAGTCGAAGGAACGCACCGCCACAGCGTTGTTTCTTAGACTTAAGTGTATAGCACGTTCCTTACGCTTCCTCCCATTTCCAGACACACACCTCTCTAGGGGACTACTAGTGTGTTGGTGGTCACATTCGAGCCACATGTTTCTTCACCATTCAGCGTGTGGAATTTTCCCTGTGTTTTCACACAAAGTACTGACAACGCTTCGATCTTCCCGAAACAAGATCTGAGTTGGGAGAAGCTTTCGACACAAGTTCGTTCTCAAGCAGTGTTATATGGCACAGTACTTGTGCCTTCGCTTTTAACGTCGGAACCTTCCTCCATCTTCTTCCCTGGAGATGGTAGTGGAAAGGCGATTTCTCTACCGTTTTGTTCCTTGAGAGCTGAGTGTCAGACGCTTACACATACATCTCCAACGGCTTCATGCTTCCCGAACCAAGAGGTTAGCCCGAAATCGTGTTGGACGTGGCCTTGTTTCTCTGAGTTCAGTGGAAGGCGCTGCTGAGGCGAGCTCACGTACATTTGAAGGCCCTTCCAACGTCACGACACAAGACTTTCGTGGAGAGAAACCCTCCGCACAACGTGTTCCTCGCCGGAGTGTATCGCGCTTTCCGTCTCTTTGCGTTCGCACTAAGTTGTAACAAGGTGCTTCCACCCGTAGGGAAAGAGCTGGTCGTCGACGGACGGCAACCGTCTAGATTTGTTCTTAGAGTTAAACACCCGTAGGCCATCCTCCTTATGCTTCCTCACATCATACATTTCCATACTCATCCTTCTTCATGGAACGACAGTAGACACATTCGGAACGGACGGCTAACTCTAGGGTACGTCCCTCATGCCTTCACACCCACTAGGGAAAACACTTTTATCTTCCTGAAACAATATGATAGCTGAGGGAAGACTTCCTCACAAGCGGTTGGTCAAGCACCGTCACAGGGCACGGCACATTCTTTATGCCTTCACACGTTCCTACCAGAATGCCGCGCATACGTCGGTGTATGGCTTTCCAGGATTTCCTTCTCCCACTTGAAGGCATGACATTTCCCGTCTGCTCTCTTTCATACTCTTGGAAACATTCTTCACGGAACAAGATTTGAATCGGGAGAGACAATCTACACTAACTATTTCTGTGGCACAGGCCTGGGGCACATGCCTTGCGCTGCCACACTTCCACTGGAATAGACACGCATTTTCAGGGAAGATGTTAGAAGAAACACGGTTTCTCTGTTTCCTCAGACTGAAGTGCACGCCGCCTGTTTCGGATTCAACAAATACCTGTTGTGACTCTGATTTCCCCGTGACGCCAGTCGTAAGCTCGAAGTCGGGTTTGACTCAGACTTGTTTCGCGCAGTTGAGTCTGTGGCTTTCCTCTGGCGAACTCACATACATTTGCAAAACCCAACATGGCCCATGTTGCCCATTGGGAGAAGCCCTCCATAAATGTTGTTCCACGAGGAAGGTATATCAGGCTTTTCCTCCGCTTCCTTTCACACTTGGCGCAAGGCCGCTTCGATCCTTCGGAAAGGAGAAGGTAGACGAAGGACCGCACCGCCACAGCGTTGTTTCTTAGACTTAAGTGTATAGCACGTTCCTTACGCTTCCTCCCATTTCCAGACACACTCCTCTCTAGGGGACTCCTAGTGTGTTGGTGGTCACATTCGAGCCACATGTTTCTTCACCATTCAGCGTGTGGTGTTTTCCTTGTGTTTTCACACAAAGTACTGACAACGCTTCTATCTTCCCGAAACAAGATCTGAGTTGGGAGAAGCTTTCGACACAAGTTCGTTCTCAAGCAGTGGTATATGGCACTGTACTTGTCCCTTCGCTTTCAACGTCGGGACTTTCCTCCATCTTCTTCCCTGTAGATGGTCGTGGAAAGGCGATTTCTCTACCGTTTTGTTCCTTGAGAGCTTAGTGTCAGACACTTACACCTATATCTCCAAAGGCTTCATGCTTCCCGAACCAAGAGGTGAGCACGAAATCGTGTTGGACGTGGCCTTGTTTCTCTGTGTCCAGTGGAAGGCGCTGCTGAGGCGAGCACACGTATATTTGATGGCACTCCAACTTCATGACACAAGACTTTCGTGGAGAGAAACCCTCCCCACAACGTGTTCCTCACCGTAGTGTATCGTACTTTCCGTCTCTTTCCTTTCGCACTACGTTGTAACAAGGTGCTTCCATCCGTAGGGAAAGAGCGGGTCGTCGACGGACGGCAAACCTCTAGATTTGTTCTTAGAGTTAACCATGGGGAGGCAATCCTCCTCATGCTTCCTCACATCATACATATCCATACTCATCCTTCTTCATGGAACGACAGGAGACACATTCGGGACGGACGGCTAACTCTTGGGTACGTCCCTCATGCCTTCACACCCACTACGGAAAACACTTTTATCTTCCTGAAACTGTAGGATAGCTGAGGGAGGACTTCTTCCCAAGCGGTTGGTCAAGCAACGTCCCAGGTGACGGCACATTCTCTATGCCTTCACACGTTCATGCCAGAATGCCGCTCATACGTAGGTGTATGGCTTTCCAGGATATCCTTCTCCCACTTGAAGGCATGACCTTTCCCCTCTGATCTCTCTCATACTCTTGAAAACATTCCTCACGGAACAAGATTTGAATTGGGAGAGACAATCTACACTGACCATTTCTGTGGCACAGGCATGGGGCACATGCCTTGCGCTGCCGCACTTACATTGGAATAGACAAGCATTTTCAGGGAAGATGTTCGTAGAAACACGGTTTCTCTGCACTGATGTTTCCTGAGACTGAAGTGCACGCCGCCTGTTTCGGATTCAACACATACCTGTTGTGACTATGTTTTCCCCGTGACGCCAGTCGTAAGCTCGAAGTCGGGTTTGACACAGACTTGTTTCGCGCAGTTGAGTCTGTGGCTTTCCTTTGGCGAACTCACATACATTTGGAAACCCCTTTTAGCGTCGTGACCCATGGTGTCCATTGAGCGAAGCCCTCCATACAAAGTTGTTCCACGAGGAAGGTATATCAGGCCTTTCCTCTGCTTCCTTTCACACTTGGCGTATGCCCGCCTCGATCCTTCGGAAAGGAGAAGGTAGACGAAGGACCGCTCCTCCACAGCATTGCTTTTTAGAATTAAGTGTAGAGCTCGTTCCTTACACTTCCTCCGATTTCCACACACACACCTCTCTAGGGGACAACTTGTTAGTTGGTGGTCACATTCGACCCACATGTCTCTTCACAATTCAGCGTATGGCACTTTCCTTACGCGTTCACACGAAGTCCTGAAAGCGCTTCTATCTTCCTGAAACAAGATTTGAGTTGAGAGAAGCTTTCGACACAACTCTTTCTCAAACAGTGGTATATGGCACAGGAGTTGTGCCTTCACTGGTAACGTTGGAAAGTTCTTCCATCTTTTTCCCTGCAGGTGGCAGTGGAAAGACTATTTCCCTACCGTTTTGTTCCTTGAGAGGTGAGTGTAAGACCCTTACCTTATATAGCAACACTCATCTCTCCAAAGGCTTCTTTCTTCAAGAACCCAGATGTTAGCACGAAAGCCTGTTGGACATGGACTCGTTTCTCAGAATTCAGTGTGAGGCTACTACTACTGAGGCTAGTCCACGTGCATTTGAAGACCCATCCACCTCCATGACACAGGACTTGATGGAGAGAAACCCTCCGCCCAACGGGTTCCTCCCTGTAGAGGATCGCGCGTTCCATCGCTTTTCGTTCACGCTAGGTTTCCCAAGCTGCTTCCATCCTTACGAAAAGAGGTGGTAGTCGAAGGACGGCAACCCTCGAGATTTGTTCTTAGAGTTTAACAGACGTATGCCATCTTCCTTACGCTTCCGCACATTATCCATGTCCATGCACATCTTTCTTCATGGCCACGACAGTAGGCCAATTCGAAGCGGAGAGCTACGTCGAGCCGATGTCCCTTACGCCTTCACACCCACTACGGAAAACACTTTCCTCTCACCGAAACGATATGATAGTTGAGGGAAGACTTCTTCACAAGTGGTTTCTCAAGCACCGTCACAGGGCCCATTCTAGGTGCCTGCACCATTTCATGCTAAAGTGCTTCTCATCCTTCCGTGTATGTCTTTCTTGACGGATTTCCTTCTCACACGTAAAACCGTGTCCTTTTCCATCTGCTCTCACTCCTACTCTTGAAAACACTTCTCACGGAACAGGATTTGAATGGCGACAGACTATCGACACTAAGGACTTCTGTAGCACAGGCATGGGGCCCATACATTGCGATTTCACACTTCCATGGGAAAAGCCTACCATTTTCAGGGAAGATGTTAGTAGACACACGGTTTCTCGGGAGTGGTGTTTCTTCAGACTGAAGAGCACTCCCTTCGTTTAGGATTCAACACGTACGTTTGGTGACTAGGGATTCCGCGGGAACCCAGTTGGAAGCTCGAAGTCGCGTTTGACAGAGACTTGCTTCGCAGAGATTCGTGTATGCCTTTCCTTTGGCGAAGGCGCCTACATTTGAACACCCTTCCATCGTCGTGACACATGGTGTTCGTTGAGAAATGCCCTCCATAAGAATTTGTTCCGCGAGTAAGGTAGATCTCTCTTCCTTCCCCTCCGGATTCTTTCACACTTTGCTTCAAGCCGCTTCGTTCCTTAGCAAAGCAGATGGCAGTCGAAGGAACGCACCGCCACAGCGTTGTTTCTTAGACTTAAGTGTATAGCACGTTCCTTACGCTTCCTCCCATTTCCAGACACACACCTCTCTAGGGGACTACTAGTGTGTTGGTGGTCACATTCGAGCCACATGTTTCTTCACCATTCAGCGTGTGGAATTTTCCCTGTGTTTTCACACAAAGTACTGACAACGCTTCGATCTTCCCGAAACAAGATCTGAGTTGGGAGAAGCTTTCGACACAAGTTCGTTCTCAAGCAGTGTTATATGGCACAGTACTTGTGCCTTCGCTTTTAACGTCGGAACCTTCCTCCATCTTCTTCCCTGGAGATGGTAGTGGAAAGGCGATTTCTCTACCGTTTTGTTCCTTGAGAGCTGAGTGTCAGACGCTTACACATACATCTCCAACGGCTTCATGCTTCCCGAACCAAGAGGTTAGCCCGAAATCGTGTTGGACGTGGCCTTGTTTCTCTGAGTTCAGTGGAAGGCGCTGCTGAGGCGAGCTCACGTACATTTGAAGGCCCTTCCAACGTCACGACACAAGACTTTCGTGGAGAGAAACCCTCCGCACAACGTGTTCCTCGCCGGAGTGTATCGCGCTTTCCGTCTCTTTGCGTTCGCACTAAGTTGTAACAAGGTGCTTCCACCCGTAGGGAAAGAGCTGGTCGTCGACGGACGGCAACCGTCTAGATTTGTTCTTAGAGTTAAACACCCGTAGGCCATCCTCCTTATGCTTCCTCACATCATACATTTCCATACTCATCCTTCTTCATGGAACGACAGTAGACACATTCGGAACGGACGGCTAACTCTAGGGTACGTCCCTCATGCCTTCACACCCACTAGGGAAAACACTTTTATCTTCCTGAAACAATATGATAGCTGAGGGAAGACTTCCTCACAAGCGGTTGGTCAAGCACCGTCACAGGGCACGGCACATTCTTTATGCCTTCACACGTTCCTACCAGAATGCCGCGCATACGTCGGTGTATGGCTTTCCAGGATTTCCTTCTCCCACTTGAAGGCATGACATTTCCCGTCTGCTCTCTTTCATACTCTTGGAAACATTCTTCACGGAACAAGATTTGAATCGGGAGAGACAATCTACACTAACTATTTCTGTGGCACAGGCCTGGGGCACATGCCTTGCGCTGCCACACTTCCACTGGAATAGACACGCATTTTCAGGGAAGATGTTAGAAGAAACACGGTTTCTCTGTTTCCTCAGACTGAAGTGCACGCCGCCTGTTTCGGATTCAACAAATACCTGTTGTGACTCTGATTTCCCCGTGACGCCAGTCGTAAGCTCGAAGTCGGGTTTGACTCAGACTTGTTTCGCGCAGTTGAGTCTGTGGCTTTCCTCTGGCGAACTCACATACATTTGCAAAACCCAACATGGCCCATGTTGCCCATTGGGAGAAGCCCTCCATAAATGTTGTTCCACGAGGAAGGTATATCAGGCTTTTCCTCCGCTTCCTTTCACACTTGGCGCAAGGCCGCTTCGATCCTTCGGAAAGGAGAAGGTAGACGAAGGACCGCACCGCCACAGCGTTGTTTCTTAGACTTAAGTGTATAGCACGTTCCTTACGCTTCCTCCCATTTCCAGACACACTCCTCTCTAGGGGACTCCTAGTGTGTTGGTGGTCACATTCGAGCCACATGTTTCTTCACCATTCAGCGTGTGGTGTTTTCCTTGTGTTTTCACACAAAGTACTGACAACGCTTCTATCTTCCCGAAACAAGATCTGAGTTGGGAGAAGCTTTCGACACAAGTTCGTTCTCAAGCAGTGGTATATGGCACTGTACTTGTCCCTTCGCTTTCAACGTCGGGACTTTCCTCCATCTTCTTCCCTGTAGATGGTCGTGGAAAGGCGATTTCTCTACCGTTTTGTTCCTTGAGAGCTTAGTGTCAGACACTTACACCTATATCTCCAAAGGCTTCATGCTTCCCGAACCAAGAGGTGAGCACGAAATCGTGTTGGACGTGGCCTTGTTTCTCTGTGTCCAGTGGAAGGCGCTGCTGAGGCGAGCACACGTATATTTGATGGCACTCCAACTTCATGACACAAGACTTTCGTGGAGAGAAACCCTCCCCACAACGTGTTCCTCACCGTAGTGTATCGTACTTTCCGTCTCTTTCCTTTCGCACTACGTTGTAACAAGGTGCTTCCATCCGTAGGGAAAGAGCGGGTCGTCGACGGACGGCAAACCTCTAGATTTGTTCTTAGAGTTAACCATGGGGAGGCAATCCTCCTCATGCTTCCTCACATCATACATATCCATACTCATCCTTCTTCATGGAACGACAGGAGACACATTCGGGACGGACGGCTAACTCTTGGGTACGTCCCTCATGCCTTCACACCCACTACGGAAAACACTTTTATCTTCCTGAAACTGTAGGATAGCTGAGGGAGGACTTCTTCCCAAGCGGTTGGTCAAGCAACGTCCCAGGTGACGGCACATTCTCTATGCCTTCACACGTTCATGCCAGAATGCCGCTCATACGTAGGTGTATGGCTTTCCAGGATATCCTTCTCCCACTTGAAGGCATGACCTTTCCCCTCTGATCTCTCTCATACTCTTGAAAACATTCCTCACGGAACAAGATTTGAATTGGGAGAGACAATCTACACTGACCATTTCTGTGGCACAGGCATGGGGCACATGCCTTGCGCTGCCGCACTTACATTGGAATAGACAAGCATTTTCAGGGAAGATGTTCGTAGAAACACGGTTTCTCTGCACTGATGTTTCCTGAGACTGAAGTGCACGCCGCCTGTTTCGGATTCAACACATACCTGTTGTGACTATGTTTTCCCCGTGACGCCAGTCGTAAGCTCGAAGTCGGGTTTGACACAGACTTGTTTCGCGCAGTTGAGTCTGTGGCTTTCCTTTGGCGAACTCACATACATTTGGAAACCCCTTTTAGCGTCGTGACCCATGGTGTCCATTGAGCGAAGCCCTCCATACAAAGTTGTTCCACGAGGAAGGTATATCAGGCCTTTCCTCTGCTTCCTTTCACACTTGGCGTATGCCCGCCTCGATCCTTCGGAAAGGAGAAGGTAGACGAAGGACCGCTCCTCCACAGCATTGCTTTTTAGAATTAAGTGTAGAGCTCGTTCCTTACACTTCCTCCGATTTCCACACACACACCTCTCTAGGGGACAACTTGTTAGTTGGTGGTCACATTCGACCCACATGTCTCTTCACAATTCAGCGTATGGCACTTTCCTTACGCGTTCACACGAAGTCCTGAAAGCGCTTCTATCTTCCTGAAACAAGATTTGAGTTGAGAGAAGCTTTCGACACAACTCTTTCTCAAACAGTGGTATATGGCACAGGAGTTGTGCCTTCACTGGTAACGTTGGAAAGTTCTTCCATCTTTTTCCCTGCAGGTGGCAGTGGAAAGACTATTTCCCTACCGTTTTGTTCCTTGAGAGGTGAGTGTAAGACCCTTACCTTATATAGCAACACTCATCTCTCCAAAGGCTTCTTTCTTCAAGAACCCAGATGTTAGCACGAAAGCCTGTTGGACATGGACTCGTTTCTCAGAATTCAGTGTGAGGCTACTACTACTGAGGCTAGTCCACGTGCATTTGAAGACCCATCCACCTCCATGACACAGGACTTGATGGAGAGAAACCCTCCGCCCAACGGGTTCCTCCCTGTAGAGGATCGCGCGTTCCATCGCTTTTCGTTCACGCTAGGTTTCCCAAGCTGCTTCCATCCTTACGAAAAGAGGTGGTAGTCGAAGGACGGCAACCCTCGAGATTTGTTCTTAGAGTTTAACAGACGTATGCCATCTTCCTTACGCTTCCGCACATTATCCATGTCCATGCACATCTTTCTTCATGGCCACGACAGTAGGCCAATTCGAAGCGGAGAGCTACGTCGAGCCGATGTCCCTTACGCCTTCACACCCACTACGGAAAACACTTTCCTCTCACCGAAACGATATGATAGTTGAGGGAAGACTTCTTCACAAGTGGTTTCTCAAGCACCGTCACAGGGCCCATTCTAGGTGCCTGCACCATTTCATGCTAAAGTGCTTCTCATCCTTCCGTGTATGTCTTTCTTGACGGATTTCCTTCTCACACGTAAAACCGTGTCCTTTTCCATCTGCTCTCACTCCTACTCTTGAAAACACTTCTCACGGAACAGGATTTGAATGGCGACAGACTATCGACACTAAGGACTTCTGTAGCACAGGCATGGGGCCCATACATTGCGATTTCACACTTCCATGGGAAAAGCCTACCATTTTCAGGGAAGATGTTAGTAGACACACGGTTTCTCGGGAGTGGTGTTTCTTCAGACTGAAGAGCACTCCCTTCGTTTAGGATTCAACACGTACGTTTGGTGACTAGGGATTCCGCGGGAACCCAGTTGGAAGCTCGAAGTCGCGTTTGACAGAGACTTGCTTCGCAGAGATTCGTGTATGCCTTTCCTTTGGCGAAGGCGCCTACATTTGAACACCCTTCCATCGTCGTGACACATGGTGTTCGTTGAGAAATGCCCTCCATAAGAATTTGTTCCGCGAGTAAGGTAGATCTCTCTTCCTTCCCCTCCGGATTCTTTCACACTTTGCTTCAAGCCGCTTCGTTCCTTAGCAAAGCAGATGGCAGTCGAAGGAACGCACCGCCACAGCGTTGTTTCTTAGACTTAAGTGTATAGCACGTTCCTTACGCTTCCTCCCATTTCCAGACACACACCTCTCTAGGGGACTACTAGTGTGTTGGTGGTCACATTCGAGCCACATGTTTCTTCACCATTCAGCGTGTGGAATTTTCCCTGTGTTTTCACACAAAGTACTGACAACGCTTCGATCTTCCCGAAACAAGATCTGAGTTGGGAGAAGCTTTCGACACAAGTTCGTTCTCAAGCAGTGTTATATGGCACAGTACTTGTGCCTTCGCTTTTAACGTCGGAACCTTCCTCCATCTTCTTCCCTGGAGATGGTAGTGGAAAGGCGATTTCTCTACCGTTTTGTTCCTTGAGAGCTGAGTGTCAGACGCTTACACATACATCTCCAACGGCTTCATGCTTCCCGAACCAAGAGGTTAGCCCGAAATCGTGTTGGACGTGGCCTTGTTTCTCTGAGTTCAGTGGAAGGCGCTGCTGAGGCGAGCTCACGTACATTTGAAGGCCCTTCCAACGTCACGACACAAGACTTTCGTGGAGAGAAACCCTCCGCACAACGTGTTCCTCGCCGGAGTGTATCGCGCTTTCCGTCTCTTTGCGTTCGCACTAAGTTGTAACAAGGTGCTTCCACCCGTAGGGAAAGAGCTGGTCGTCGACGGACGGCAACCGTCTAGATTTGTTCTTAGAGTTAAACACCCGTAGGCCATCCTCCTTATGCTTCCTCACATCATACATTTCCATACTCATCCTTCTTCATGGAACGACAGTAGACACATTCGGAACGGACGGCTAACTCTAGGGTACGTCCCTCATGCCTTCACACCCACTAGGGAAAACACTTTTATCTTCCTGAAACAATATGATAGCTG
>NW_028275091.1:0-67979 GCF_037043125.1 Eumetopias jubatus | reverse complement strand
AGCCCGAAATCGTGTTGGACGTGGCCTTGTTTCTCTGAGTTCAGTGGAAGCGCTGCTGAGGCGAGCTCACGTACATTTGAAGGCCCTTCCAACGTCACGACACAAGACTTTCGTGGAGAGAAACCCTCCGCACAACGTGTTCCTCGCCGGAGTGTATCGCGCTTTCCGTCTCTTTGCGTTCGCACTAAGTTGTAACAAGGTGCTTCCACCCGTAGGGAAAGAGCTGGTCGTCGACGGACGGCAACCGTCTAGAATTGTTCTTAGAGTTAAACACCCGTAGGCCATCCTCCTTATGCTTCCTCACATCATACATTTCCATACTCATCCTTCTTCATGGAACGACAGTAGACACATTCGGAACGGACGGGGCTAACTCTAGGGTACGTCCCTCATGCCTTCACACCACTAGGGAAAACACTTTATCTTCTGAAACAATATGATAGCTGAGGGAAGACTTCCTCACAAGCGGTTGGTCAAGCACCGTCACAGGGCACGGCACATTCTTTATGCCTTCACACGTTCCTACCAGAATGCGCGCATACGTCGGTGTATGGCTTTCCAGGATTTCCTTCTCCCACTTGAAGGCATGACATTTCCCGTCTGCTCTCTTTCATACTCTTGGAAACATTCTTCACGGAACAAGATTTGAATCGGGAGAGACAATCTACACTAACTATTTCTGTGCACAGGCCTGGGCACATGCCTGCGCTGCCACACTTCCACTGGAATAGACACGCATTTTCAGGGAAGATGTTAGAAGAAACACGGTTTCTCTGTTTCCTCAGACTGAAGTGCACGCCGCCTGTTTCGGATTCAACAAATACCTGTTGTGACTCTGATTTCCCCGTGACGCCAGTCGTAAGCTCGAAGTCGGGTTTGACTCAGACTTGTTTCGCGCAGTTGAGTCTGTGGCTTTCCTCTGGCGAACTCACATACATTTGCAAAAACCCAACATGGCCCATGTTGCCCATTGGGAGAAGCCCTCCATAAATGTTGTTCCACGAGGAAGGTATATCAGGCTTTCCTCCGCTTCTTTCACACTTGGGCAAGGCCGCTTCGATCCTTCGGAAAGGAGAAGGTAGACGAAGGACCGCACCGCCACAGCGTTGTTTCTTAGACTTAAGTGTATAGCACGTTCCTTACGCTTCCTCCCATTTCCAGACACACTCCTCTCTAGGGGACTCCTAGTGTGTTGGTGGTCACATTCGAGCCACATGTTTCTTCACCATTCAGCGTGTGGTGTTTTCCTTGTGTTTTCACACAAAGTACTGACAACGCTTCCTATCTTCCCGAAACAAGATCTGAGTTGGGAGAAGCTTTCGACACAAGTTCGTTCTCAAAGCAGTGGTATTATGGCACTGTACTTGTCCCTTCGCTTTCAACGTCGGGACTTTCCTCCATCTTCTTCCCTGTAGATGGTCGCTGGAAAGGCGATTTCTCTACCGTTTTGTTCCTTGAGAGCTTAGTGTCAGACACTTACACCTATATCTCCAAAGGCTTCATGCTTCCCGAACCAAGAGGTGAGCACGAAATCGTGTTGGACGTGGCCTTGTTTCTCTGTGTCCAGTGGAAGGCGCTGCTGAGGCGAGCACACGTATATTTGATGGCACTCCAACTTCATGACACAAGACTTTCGTGGAGAGAACCCTCCCCACAACGTGTTCCTCACCGTAGTGTATCGTACTTTCCGTCTCTTTCCTTTCGCACTACGTTGTAACAAGGTGCTTCCATCCGTAGGGAAAGAGCGGGTCGTCGACGGACGGCAAACCTCTAGATTTGTTCTTAGAGTTAACCATGGGGAGGCAATCTCCTCATGCCTTCCTCACATCATACATATCCATACTCATCCTTCTTCATGGAACGACAGGAGACACATTCGGGACGGACGGCTAACTCTTGGGTACGACCCTCATGCCTTCACACCCACTAGGAAAACACTTTTATCTTCCTGAAACTGTAGGATAGCTGAGGGAGACTTCTTCCCAAGCGGTTGGTCAAGCAACGTCCCAGGTGAGGCACATTCTCTATGCCTTCACACGTTCATGCCAGAATGCCGCTCATACGTAGGTGTATGGCTTTCCAGGATATCCTTCTCCACTTGAAGGCATGACCTTTCCCCTCTGATCTCTCTCATACTCTTGAAAACATTCCTCACGGAACAAGATTTGAATTGGGAGAGACAATCTACACTGACCATTTCTGTGGCACAGGCATGGGGCACATGCCTTGCGCTGCCGCACTTACATTGGAATAGACAAGCATTTTCAGGGAAGATGTTCGTAGAAACACGGTTTCTCTGCACTGATGTTTCCTGAGACTGAAGTGCACGCCGCCTGTTTCGGATTCAACACATACCTGTTGTGACTATGTTTTCCCCGTGACGCCAGTCGTAAGCTCGAAGTCGGGTTTGACACAGACTGTTTCGCGCAGTTGAGTCTGTGGCTTTCCTTTGGCGACTCACATACATTTGGAAACCCCTTTTAGCGTCGTGACCCCATGGTGTCCATTGAGCGAAGCCCTCCATACAAGTTGTCCACGAGGAAGGTATATCAGGCCTTTCCTCTGCTTCCTTTCACACTTGGCGTATGCCCGCCTCGATCCTTCGGAAAGGAGAAGGTAGACGAAGGACCGCTCCTCCACAGCATTTGCTTTTAGAATTAAGTTTAGAGCTCGTTCCTTACACTTCCTCCGATTTCCACACACACACCTCTCTAGGGGACAACTTGTTAGTTGGTGGGTCCATTCGACCCACATGTCTCTTCACAATTCAGCGTATGCACTTTCCTTACGCGTTCACACGAAGTCCTGAAGCGCTTCTATCTTCCTGAAACAAGATTTGAGTTGAGAGAAGCTTTCCGACACAACTCTTCTCAAACAGTGGTATATGGCACAGGAGTTGTGCCTTCACTGGTAACGTTGGAAAGTTCTTCCATCTTTTTCCCTGCAGGTGGCAGTGGAAAGACCTATTTCCCTACCGTTTTGTTCTTTGAGAGGTGAGTGTAAGACCCTTACTTATATAGCAACACTCATCTCTCCAAAGGCTTCTTTCTTCAAGAACCCAGATGTTAGCACGAAAGCTGTTGGCATGGACTCGTTTTCTCAGAATTCAGTGTGAGGCTACTACTACTGAGGCTAGTCCACGTGCATTTGAAGACCCATCCACCTCCATGACACAGGACTTGATGGAGAGAAACCCTCCGCCCAACGGGTTCCTCCTGTAGAGGATCGCGCGTTCAATCGCTTTTTCGTTCACGCTAGGTTTCCCAAGCTGCTTCCATCCTTACGAAAAGAGGTGGTAGTCGAAGGACGGCAACCCTCGAGATTTGTTCTTAGAGTTTAACAGACGTATGCCATCTCCTTACGCTTCCGCACATTAATCCATGTCCATGCACATCTTTCTTCATGGCCACGACAGTAGGCCAATTCGAAGCGGAGAGCTACGTCGAGCCGATGTCCCTTACGCCTTCACACCCACTACGGAAAACACTTTCCTCTCACCGAAACGATATGATAGTTGAGGGAAGACTTCTTCACAAGTGGTTTCCAAGCACCGTCACAGGGCCCATTCTAGGTGCCTGCACCATTTCATGCTAAAGTGCTTCTCATCCTTCCGTGTATGTCTTTCTTGACGGATTTCTTCTCACACGTAAAACCGTGTCCTTTTCCATCTGCTCTCACTCCTACTCTTGAAAACACTTCTCACGGAACAGGATTTGAATGGCGACAGACTATCGACACTAAGGACTTCTGTAGCACAGGCATGGGGCCCATACATTGCGGTTTCACACTTCCATGGGAAAAGCCTACCATTTTCAGGGAAGATGTTAGTAGACACACGGTTTCTCGGGAGTGGTGTTTCTTCAGACTGAAGAGCACTCCCTTCGTTTAGGATTCAACACGTACGTTTGGTGACTAGGGATTCCGCGGGAACCCAGTTGGAAGCTCGAAGTCGCGTTTGACAGAGACTTGCTTCGCAGAGATTCGTGTATGCCTTTCCTTTGGCGAAGGCGCCTACATTTGAACACCCTTCCATCGTCGTGACACATGGTGTTCGTTGAGAAATGCCCTCCATAAGAATTTGTTCCGCGAGTAAGGTAGATCTCTCTTCCTTCCCCTCCGGATTCTTTCACACTTTGCTTCAAGCCGCTTCGTTCCTTAGCAAAGCAGATGGCAGTCGAAGGAACGCACCGCCACAGCGTTGTTTCTTAGACTTAAGTGTATAGCACGTTCCTTACGCTTCCTCCCATTTCCAGACACACACCTCTCTAGGGGACTACTAGTGTGTTGGTGGTCACATTCGAGCCACATGTTTCTTCACCATTCAGCGTGTGGAATTTTCCCTGTGTTTTCACACAAAGTACTGACAACGCTTCGATCTTCCCGAAACAAGATCTGAGTTGGGAGAAGCTTTCGACACAAGTTCGTTCTCAAGCAGTGTTATATGGCACAGTACTTGTGCCTTCGCTTTTAACGTCGGAACCTTCCTCCATCTTCTTCCCTGGAGATGGTAGTGGAAAGGCGATTTCTCTACCGTTTTGTTCCTTGAGAGCTGAGTGTCAGACGCTTACACATACATCTCCAACGGCTTCATGCTTCCCGAACCAAGAGGTTAGCCCGAAATCGTGTTGGACGGGCCTTGTTTCTCTGAGTTCAGTGGAAGGCGCTGCTGAGGCGAGCTCACGTACATTTGAAGGCCCTTCCAACGTCACGACACAAGACTTTCGTGGAGAGAAACCCTCCGCACAACGTGTTCCTCGCCGGAGTGTATCGCGCTTTCCGTCTCTTTGCGTTCGCACTAAGTTGTAACAAGGTGCTTCCACCCGTAGGGAAAGAGCTGGTCGTCGACGGACGGCAACCGTCTAGATTTGTTCTTAGAGTTAAACACCCGTAGGCCATCCTCCTTATGCTTCCTCACATCATACATTTCCATACTCATCCTTCTTCATGGAACGACAGTAGACACATTCGGAACGGACGGCTAACTCTAGGGTACGTCCCTCATGCCTTCACACCCACTAGGGAAAACACTTTTATCTTCCTGAAACAATATGATAGCTGAGGGAAGACTTCCTCACAAGCGGTTGGTCAAGCACCGTCACAGGGCACGGCACATTCTTTATGCCTTCACACGTTCCTACCAGAATGCCGCGCATACGTCGGTGTATGGCTTTCCAGGATTTCCTTCTCCCACTTGAAGGCATGACATTTCCCGTCTGCTCTCTTTCATACTCTTGGAAACATTCTTCACGGAACAAGATTTGAATCGGGAGAGACAATCTACACTAACTATTTCTGTGGCACAGGCCTGGGGCACATGCCTTGCGCTGCCACACTTCCACTGGAATAGACACGCATTTTCAGGGAAGATGTTAGAAGAAACACGGTTTCTCTGTTTCCTCAGACTGAAGTGCACGCCGCCTGTTTCGGATTCAACAAATACCTGTTGTGACTCTGATTTCCCCGTGACGCCAGTCGTAAGCTCGAAGTCGGGTTTGACTCAGACTTGTTTCGCGCAGTTGAGTCTGTGGCTTTCCTCTGGCGAACTCACATACATTTGCAAAACCCAACATGGCCCATGTTGCCCATTGGGAGAAGCCCTCCATAAATGTTGTTCCACGAGGAAGGTATATCAGGCTTTTCCTCCGCTTCCTTTCACACTTGGCGCAAGGCCGCTTCGATCCTTCGGAAAGGAGAAGGTAGACGAAGGACCGCACCGCCACAGCGTTGTTTCTTAGACTTAAGTGTATAGCACGTTCCTTACGCTTCCTCCCATTTCCAGACACACTCCTCTCTAGGGGACTCCTAGTGTGTTGGTGGTCACATTCGAGCCACATGTTTCTTCACCATTCAGCGTGTGGTGTTTTCCTTGTGTTTTCACACAAAGTACTGACAACGCTTCTATCTTCCCGAAACAAGATCTGAGTTGGGAGAAGCTTTCGACACAAGTTCGTTCTCAAGCAGTGGTATATGGCACTGTACTTGTCCCTTCGCTTTCAACGTCGGGACTTTCCTCCATCTTCTTCCCTGTAGATGGTCGTGGAAAGGCGATTTCTCTACCGTTTTGTTCCTTGAGAGCTTAGTGTCAGACACTTACACCTATATCTCCAAAGGCTTCATGCTTCCCGAACCAAGAGGTGAGCACGAAATCGTGTTGGACGTGGCCTTGTTTCTCTGTGTCCAGTGGAAGGCGCTGCTGAGGCGAGCACACGTATATTGATGGCACTCCAACTTCATGACACAAGACTTTCGTGGAGAGAAACCCTCCCCACAACGTGTTCCTCACCGTAGTGTATCGTACTTTCCGTCTCTTTCCTTTCGCACTACGTTGTAACAAGGTGCTTCCATCCGTAGGGAAAGAGCGGGTCGTCGACGGACGGCAAACCTCTAGATTTGTTCTTAGAGTTAACCATGGGGAGGCAATCCTCCTCATGCTTCCTCACATCATACATATCCATACTCATCCTTCTTCATGGAACGACAGGAGACACATTCGGGACGGACGGCTAACTCTTGGGTACGTCCCTCATGCCTTCACACCCACTACGGAAAACACTTTTATCTTCCTGAAACTGTAGGATAGCTGAGGGAGGACTTCTTCCCAAGCGGTTGGTCAAGCAACGTCCCAGGTGACGGCACATTCTCTATGCCTTCACACGTTCATGCCAGAATGCCGCTCATACGTAGGTGTATGGCTTTCCAGGATATCCTTCTCCCACTTGAAGGCATGACCTTTCCCCTCTGATCTCTCTCATACTCTTGAAAACATTCCTCACGGAACAAGATTTGAATTGGGAGAGACAATCTACACTGACCATTTCTGTGGCACAGGCATGGGGCACATGCCTTGCGCTGCCGCACTTACATTGGAATAGACAAGCATTTTCAGGGAAGATGTTCGTAGAAACACGGTTTCTCTGCACTGATGTTTCCTGAGACTGAAGTGCACGCCGCCTGTTTCGGATTCAACACATACCTGTTGTGACTATGTTTTCCCCGTGACGCCAGTCGTAAGCTCGAAGTCGGGTTTGACACAGACTTGTTTCGCGCAGTTGAGTCTGTGGCTTTCCTTTGGCGAACTCACATACATTTGGAAACCCCTTTTAGCGTCGTGACCCATGGTGTCCATTGAGCGAAGCCCTCCATACAAAGTTGTTCCACGAGGAAGGTATATCAGGCCTTTCCTCTGCTTCCTTTCACACTTGGCGTATGCCCGCCTCGATCCTTCGGAAAGGAGAAGGTAGACGAAGGACCGCTCCTCCACAGCATTGCTTTTTAGAATTAAGTGTAGAGCTCGTTCCTTACACTTCCTCCGATTTCCACACACACACCTCTCTAGGGGACAACTTGTTAGTTGGTGGTCACATTCGACCCACATGTCTCTTCACAATTCAGCGTATGGCACTTTCCTTACGCGTTCACACGAAGTCCTGAAAGCGCTTCTATCTTCCTGAAACAAGATTTGAGTTGAGAGAAGCTTTCGACACAACTCTTTCTCAAACAGTGGTATATGGCACAGGAGTTGTGCCTTCACTGGTAACGTTGGAAAGTTCTTCCATCTTTTTTCCCTGCAGGTGGCAGTGGAAAGACTATTTCCCTACCGTTTTGTTCTTTGAGAGGTGAGTGTAAGACCCTTACCTATATAGCAACACTCATCTCTCCAAAGGCTTCTTTCTTCAAGAACCCAGATGTTAGCACGAAAGCCTGTTGGACATGGACTCGTTTCTCAGAATCAGTGTGAGGCTACTACTACTGAGGCTAGTCCACGTGCATTTGAAGACCCATCCACCTCCATGACACAGGACTTGATGGAGAGAAACCCTCCGCCCAACGGGTTCCTCCCTGTAGAGGATCGCGCGTTCCATCGCTTTTCGTTCACGCTAGGTTTCCCAAGCTGCTTCCATCCTTACGAAAAGAGGTGGTAGTCGAAGGACGGCAACCCTCGAGATTTGTTCTTAGAGTTTAACAGACGTATGCCATCTTCCTACGCTTCCGCACATTATCCATGTCCATGCACATCTTTCTTCCTGGCCACGACAGTAGGCCAATTCGAAGCGGAGAGCTACGTCGAGCCGATGTCCCTTACGCCTTCACACCCACTACGGAAAACACTTCTCCTCTCACGAAACGATATGATAGTTGAGGGAAGACTTCTTCACAAGTGGTTTCTCAAGCACCGTCACAGGGCCCATTCTAGGTGCCTGCACCATTTCATGCTAAAGTGCTTCTCATCCTTCCGTGTATGTCTTTCTTGACGGATTTCCTTCTCACACGTAAAACCGTGTCCTTTTCCATCTGCTCTCACTCCTACTCTTGAAAACACTTCTCACGGAACAGGATTTGAATGGCGACAGACTATCGACACTAAGGACTTCTGTAGCACAGGCATGGGGCCCATACATTGCGGTTTCACACTTCCATGGGAAAAGCCTACCATTTTCAGGGAAGATGTTAGTAGACACACGGTTTCTCGGGAGTGGTGTTTCTTCAGACTGAAGAGCACTCCCTTCGTTTAGGATTCAACACGTACGTTTGGTGACTAGGGATTCCGCGGGAACCCAGTTGGAAGCTCGAAGTCGCGTTTGACAGAGACTTGCTTCGCAGAGATTCGTGTATGCCTTTCCTTTGGCGAAGGCGCCTACATTTGAACACCCTTCCATCGTCGTGACACATGGTGTTCGTTGAGAAATGCCCTCCATAAGAATTTGTTCCGCGAGTAAGGTAGATCTCTCTTCCTTCCCCTCCGGATTCTTTCACACTTTGCTTCAAGCCGCTTCGTTCCTTAGCAAAGCAGATGGCAGTCGAAGGAACGCACCGCCACAGCGTTGTTTCTTAGACTTAAGTGTATAGCACGTTCCTTACGCTTCCTCCCATTTCCAGACACACACCTCTCTAGGGGACTACTAGTGTGTTGGTGGTCACATTCGAGCCACATGTTTCTTCACCATTCAGCGTGTGGAATTTTCCCTGTGTTTTCACACAAAGTACTGACAACGCTTCGATCTTCCCGAAACAAGATCTGAGTTGGGAGAAGCTTTCGACACAAGTTCGTTCTCAAGCAGTGTTATATGGCACAGTACTTGTGCCTTCGCTTTTAACGTCGGAACCTTCCTCCATCTTCTTCCCTGGAGATGGTAGTGGAAAGGCGATTTCTCTACCGTTTTGTTCCTTGAGAGCTGAGTGTCAGACGCTTACACATACATCTCCAACGGCTTCATGCTTCCCGAACCAAGAGGTTAGCCCGAAATCGTGTTGGACGTGGCCTTGTTTCTCTGAGTTCAGTGGAAGGCGCTGCTGAGGCGAGCTCACGTACATTTGAAGGCCCTTCCAACGTCACGACACAAGACTTTCGTGGAGAGAAACCCTCCGCACAACGTGTTCCTCGCCGGAGTGTATCGCGCTTTCCGTCTCTTTGCGTTCGCACTAAGTTGTAACAAGGTGCTTCCACCCGTAGGGAAAGAGCTGGTCGTCGACGGACGGCAACCGTCTAGATTTGTTCTTAGAGTTAAACACCCGTAGGCCATCCTCCTTATGCTTCCTCACATCATACATTTCCATACTCATCCTTCTACATGGAACGACAGTAGACACATTCGGAACGGACGGCTAACTCTAGGGTACGTCCCTCATGCCTTCACACCCACTAGGGAAAACACTTTTATCTTCCTGAAACAATATGATAGCTGAGGGAAGACTTCCTCACAAGCGGTTGGTCAAGCACCGTCACAGGGCACGGCACATTCTTTATGCCTTCACACGTTCCTACCAGAATGCCGCGCATACGTCGGTGTATGGCTTTCCAGGATTTCCTTCTCCCACTTGAAGGCATGACATTTCCCGTCTGCTCTCTTTCATACTCTTGGAAACATTCTTCACGGAACAAGATTTGAATCGGGAGAGACAATCTACACTAACTATTTCTGTGGCACAGGCCTGGGGCACATGCCTTGCGCTGCCACACTTCCACTGGAATAGACACGCATTTTCAGGGAAGATGTTAGAAGAAACACGGTTTCTCTGTTTCCTCAGACTGAAGTGCACGCCGCCTGTTTCGGATTCAACAAATACCTGTTGTGACTCTGATTTCCCCGTGACGCCAGTCGTAAGCTCGAAGTCGGGTTTGACTCAGACTTGTTTCGCGCAGTTGAGTCTGTGGCTTTCCTCTGGCGAACTCACATACATTTGCAAAACCCAACATGGCCCATGTTGCCCATTGGGAGAAGCCCTCCATAAATGTTGTTCCACGAGGAAGGTATATCAGGCTTTTCCTCCGCTTCCTTTCACACTTGGCGCAAGGCCGCTTCGATCCTTCGGAAAGGAGAAGGTAGACGAAGGACCGCACCGCCACAGCGTTGTTTCTTAGACTTAAGTGTATAGCACGTTCCTTACGCTTCCTCCCATTTCCAGACACACTCCTCTCTAGGGGACTCCTAGTGTGTTGGTGGTCACATTCGAGCCACATGTTTCTTCACCATTCAGCGTGTGGTGTTTTCCTTGTGTTTTCACACAAAGTACTGACAACGCTTCTATCTTCCCGAAACAAGATCTGAGTTGGGAGAAGCTTTCGACACAAGTTCGTTCTCAAGCAGTGGTATATGGCACTGTACTTGTCCCTTCGCTTTCAACGTCGGGACTTTCCTCCATCTTCTTCCCTGTAGATGGTCGTGGAAAGGCGATTTCTCTACCGTTTTGTTCCTTGAGAGCTTAGTGTCAGACACTTACACCTATATCTCCAAAGGCTTCATGCTTCCCGAACCAAGAGGTGAGCACGAAATCGTGTTGGACGTGGCCTTGTTTCTCTGTGTCCAGTGGAAGGCGCTGCTGAGGCGAGCACACGTATATTTGATGGCACTCCAACTTCATGACACAAGACTTTCGTGGAGAGAAACCCTCCCCACAACGTGTTCCTCACCGTAGTGTATCGTACTTTCCGTCTCTTTCCTTTCGCACTACGTTGTAACAAGGTGCTTCCATCCGTAGGGAAAGAGCGGGTCGTCGACGGACGGCAAACCTCTAGATTTGTTCTTAGAGTTAACCATGGGGAGGCAATCCTCCTCATGCTTCCTCACATCATACATATCCATACTCATCCTTCTTCATGGAACGACAGGAGACACATTCGGGACGGACGGCTAACTCTTGGGTACGTCCCTCATGCCTTCACACCCACTACGGAAAACACTTTTATCTTCCTGAAACTGTAGGATAGCTGAGGGAGGACTTCTTCCCAAGCGGTTGGTCAAGCAACGTCCCAGGTGACGGCACATTCTCTATGCCTTCACACGTTCATGCCAGAATGCCGCTCATACGTAGGTGTATGGCTTTCCAGGATATCCTTCTCCCACTTGAAGGCATGACCTTTCCCCTCTGATCTCTCTCATACTCTTGAAAACATTCCTCACGGAACAAGATTTGAATTGGGAGAGACAATCTACACTGACCATTTCTGTGGCACAGGCATGGGGCACATGCCTTGCGCTGCCGCACTTACATTGGAATAGACAAGCATTTTCAGGGAAGATGTTCGTAGAAACACGGTTTCTCTGCACTGATGTTTCCTGAGACTGAAGTGCACGCCGCCTGTTTCGGATTCAACACATACCTGTTGTGACTATGTTTTCCCCGTGACGCCAGTCGTAAGCTCGAAGTCGGGTTTGACACAGACTTGTTTCGCGCAGTTGAGTCTGTGGCTTTCCTTTGGCGAACTCACATACATTTGGAAACCCCTTTTAGCGTCGTGACCCATGGTGTCCATTGAGCGAAGCCCTCCATACAAAGTTGTTCCACGAGGAAGGTATATCAGGCCTTTCCTCTGCTTCCTTTCACACTTGGCGTATGCCCGCCTCGATCCTTCGGAAAGGAGAAGGTAGACGAAGGACCGCTCCTCCACAGCATTGCTTTTTAGAATTAAGTGTAGAGCTCGTTCCTTACACTTCCTCCGATTTCCACACACACACCTCTCTAGGGGACAACTTGTTAGTTGGTGGTCACATTCGACCCACATGTCTCTTCACAATTCAGCGTATGGCACTTTCCTTACGCGTTCACACGAAGTCCTGAAAGCGCTTCTATCTTCCTGAAACAAGATTTGAGTTGAGAGAAGCTTTCGACACAACTCTTTCTCAAACAGTGGTATATGGCACAGGAGTTGTGCCTTCACTGGTAACGTTGGAAAGTTCTTCCATCTTTTTCCCTGCAGGTGGCAGTGGAAAGACTATTTCCCTACCGTTTTGTTCCTTGAGAGGTGAGTGTAAGACCCTTACCTTATATAGCAACACTCATCTCTCCAAAGGCTTCTTTCTTCAAGAACCCAGATGTTAGCACGAAAGCCTGTTGGACATGGACTCGTTTCTCAGAATTCAGTGTGAGGCTACTACTACTGAGGCTAGTCCACGTGCATTTGAAGACCCATCCACCTCCATGACACAGGACTTGATGGAGAGAAACCCTCCGCCCAACGGGTTCCTCCCTGTAGAGGATCGCGCGTTCCATCGCTTTTCGTTCACGCTAGGTTTCCCAAGCTGCTTCCATCCTTACGAAAAGAGGTGGTAGTCGAAGGACGGCAACCCTCGAGATTTGTTCTTAGAGTTTAACAGACGTATGCCATCTTCCTTACGCTTCCGCACATTATCCATGTCCATGCACATCTTTCTTCATGGCCACGACAGTAGGCCAATTCGAAGCGGAGAGCTACGTCGAGCCGATGTCCCTTACGCCTTCACACCCACTACGGAAAACACTTTCCTCTCACCGAAACGATATGATAGTTGAGGGAAGACTTCTTCACAAGTGGTTTCTCAAGCACCGTCACAGGGCCCATTCTAGGTGCCTGCACCATTTCATGCTAAAGTGCTTCTCATCCTTCCGTGTATGTCTTTCTTGACGGATTTCCTTCTCACACGTAAAACCGTGTCCTTTTCCATCTGCTCTCACTCCTACTCTTGAAAACACTTCTCACGGAACAGGATTTGAATGGCGACAGACTATCGACACTAAGGACTTCTGTAGCACAGGCATGGGGCCCATACATTGCGATTTCACACTTCCATGGGAAAAGCCTACCATTTTCAGGGAAGATGTTAGTAGACACACGGTTTCTCGGGAGTGGTGTTTCTTCAGACTGAAGAGCACTCCCTTCGTTTAGGATTCAACACGTACGTTTGGTGACTAGGGATTCCGCGGGAACCCAGTTGGAAGCTCGAAGTCGCGTTTGACAGAGACTTGCTTCGCAGAGATTCGTGTATGCCTTTCCTTTGGCGAAGGCGCCTACATTTGAACACCCTTCCATCGTCGTGACACATGGTGTTCGTTGAGAAATGCCCTCCATAAGAATTTGTTCCGCGAGTAAGGTAGATCTCTCTTCCTTCCCCTCCGGATTCTTTCACACTTTGCTTCAAGCCGCTTCGTTCCTTAGCAAAGCAGATGGCAGTCGAAGGAACGCACCGCCACAGCGTTGTTTCTTAGACTTAAGTGTATAGCACGTTCCTTACGCTTCCTCCCATTTCCAGACACACACCTCTCTAGGGGACTACTAGTGTGTTGGTGGTCACATTCGAGCCACATGTTTCTTCACCATTCAGCGTGTGGAATTTTCCCTGTGTTTTCACACAAAGTACTGACAACGCTTCGATCTTCCCGAAACAAGATCTGAGTTGGGAGAAGCTTTCGACACAAGTTCGTTCTCAAGCAGTGTTATATGGCACAGTACTTGTGCCTTCGCTTTTAACGTCGGAACCTTCCTCCATCTTCTTCCCTGGAGATGGTAGTGGAAAGGCGATTTCTCTACCGTTTTGTTCCTTGAGAGCTGAGTGTCAGACGCTTACACATACATCTCCAACGGCTTCATGCTTCCCGAACCAAGAGGTTAGCCCGAAATCGTGTTGGACGTGGCCTTGTTTCTCTGAGTTCAGTGGAAGGCGCTGCTGAGGCGAGCTCACGTACATTTGAAGGCCCCTCCAACGTCACGACACAAGACTTTCGTGGAGAGAAACCCTCCGCACAACGTGTTCCTCGCCGGAGTGTATCGCGCTTTCCGTCTCTTTGCGTTCGCACTAAGTTGTAACAAGGTGCTTCCACCCGTAGGGAAAGAGCTGGTCGTCGACGGACGGCAACCGTCTAGATTTGTTCTTAGAGTTAAACACCCGTAGGCCATCCTCCTTATGCTTCCTCACATCATACATTTCCATACTCATCCTTCTTCATGGAACGACAGTAGACACATTCGGAACGGACGGCTAACTCTAGGGTACGTCCCTCATGCCTTCACACCCACTAGGGAAAACACTTTTATCTTCCTGAAACAATATGATAGCTGAGGGAAGACTTCCTCACAAGCGGTTGGTCAAGCACCGTCACAGGGCACGGCACATTCTTTATGCCTTCACACGTTCCTACCAGAATGCCGCGCATACGTCGGTGTATGGCTTTCCAGGATTTCCTTCTCCCACTTGAAGGCATGACATTTCCCGTCTGCTCTCTTTCATACTCTTGGAAACATTCTTCACGGAACAAGATTTGAATCGGGAGAGACAATCTACACTAACTATTTCTGTGGCACAGGCCTGGGGCACATGCCTTGCGCTGCCACACTTCCACTGGAATAGACACGCATTTTCAGGGAAGATGTTAGAAGAAACACGGTTTCTCTGTTTCCTCAGACTGAAGTGCACGCCGCCTGTTTCGGATTCAACAAATACCTGTTGTGACTCTGATTTCCCCGTGACGCCAGTCGTAAGCTCGAAGTCGGGTTTGACTCAGACTTGTTTCGCGCAGTTGAGTCTGTGGCTTTCCTCTGGCGAACTCACATACATTTGCAAAACCCAACATGGCCCATGTTGCCCATTGGGAGAAGCCCTCCATAAATGTTGTTCCACGAGGAAGGTATATCAGGCTTTTCCTCCGCTTCCTTTCACACTTGGCGCAAGGCCGCTTCGATCCTTCGGAAAGGAGAAGGTAGACGAAGGACCGCACCGCCACAGCGTTGTTTCTTAGACTTAAGTGTATAGCACGTTCCTTACGCTTCCTCCCATTTCCAGACACACTCCTCTCTAGGGGACTCCTAGTGTGTTGGTGGTCACATTCGAGCCACATGTTTCTTCACCATTCAGCGTGTGGTGTTTTCCTTGTGTTTTCACACAAAGTACTGACAACGCTTCTATCTTCCCGAAACAAGATCTGAGTTGGGAGAAGCTTTCGACACAAGTTCGTTCTCAAGCAGTGGTATATGGCACTGTACTTGTCCCTTCGCTTTCAACGTCGGGACTTTCCTCCATCTTCTTCCCTGTAGATGGTCGTGGAAAGGCGATTTCTCTACCGTTTTGTTCCTTGAGAGCTTAGTGTCAGACACTTACACCTATATCTCCAAAGGCTTCATGCTTCCCGAACCAAGAGGTGAGCACGAAATCGTGTTGGACGTGGCCTTGTTTCTCTGTGTCCAGTGGAAGGCGCTGCTGAGGCGAGCACACGTATATTTGATGGCACTCCAACTTCATGACACAAGACTTTCGTGGAGAGAAACCCTCCCCACAACGTGTTCCTCACCGTAGTGTATCGTACTTTCCGTCTCTTTCCTTTCGCACTACGTTGTAACAAGGTGCTTCCATCCGTAGGGAAAGAGCGGGTCGTCGACGGACGGCAAACCTCTAGATTTGTTCTTAGAGTTAACCATGGGGAGGCAATCCTCCTCATGCTTCCTCACATCATACATATCCATACGCATCCTTCTTCATGGAACGACAGGAGACACATTCGGGACGGACGGCTAACTCTTGGGTACGTCCCTCATGCCTTCACACCCACTACGGAAAACACTTTTATCTTCCTGAAACTGTAGGATAGCTGAGGGAGGACTTCTTCCCAAGCGGTTGGTCAAGCAACGTCCCAGGTGACGGCACATTCTCTATGCCTTCACACGTTCATGCCAGAATGCCGCTCATACGTAGGTGTATGGCTTTCCAGGATATCCTTCTCCCACTTGAAGGCATGACCTTTCCCCTCTGATCTCTCTCATACTCTTGAAAACATTCCTCACGGAACAAGATTTGAATTGGGAGAGACAATCTACACTGACCATTTCTGTGGCACAGGCATGGGGCACATGCCTTGCGCTGCCGCACTTACATTGGAATAGACAAGCATTTTCAGGGAAGATGTTCGTAGAAACACGGTTTCTCTGCACTGATGTTTCCTGAGACTGAAGTGCACGCCGCCTGTTTCGGATTCAACACATACCTGTTGTGACTATGTTTTCCCCGTGACGCCAGTCGTAAGCTCGAAGTCGGGTTTGACACAGACTTGTTTCGCGCAGTTGAGTCTGTGGCTTTCCTTTGGCGAACTCACATACATTTGGAAACCCCTTTTAGCGTCGTGACCCATGGTGTCCATTGAGCGAAGCCCTCCATACAAAGTTGTTCCACGAGGAAGGTATATCAGGCCTTTCCTCTGCTTCCTTTCACACTTGGCGTATGCCCGCCTCGATCCTTCGGAAAGGAGAAGGTAGACGAAGGACCGCTCCTCCACAGCATTGCTTTTTAGAATTAAGTGTAGAGCTCGTTCCTTACACTTCCTCCGATTTCCACACACACACCTCTCTAGGGGACAACTTGTTAGTTGGTGGTCACATTCGACCCACATGTCTCTTCACAATTCAGCGTATGGCACTTTCCTTACGCGTTCACACGAAGTCCTGAAAGCGCTTCTATCTTCCTGAAACAAGATTTGAGTTGAGAGAAGCTTTCGACACAACTCTTTCTCAAACAGTGGTATATGGCACAGGAGTTGTGCCTTCACTGGTAACGTTGGAAAGTTCTTCCATCTTTTTCCCTGCAGGTGGCAGTGGAAAGACTATTTCCCTACCGTTTTGTTCCTTGAGAGGTGAGTGTAAGACCCTTACCTTATATAGCAACACTCATCTCTCCAAAGGCTTCTTTCTTCAAGAACCCAGATGTTAGCACGAAAGCCTGTTGGACATGGACTCGTTTCTCAGAATTCAGTGTGAGGCTACTACTACTGAGGCTAGTCCACGTGCATTTGAAGACCCATCCACCTCCATGACACAGGACTTGATGGAGAGAAACCCTCCGCCCAACGGGTTCCTCCCTGTAGAGGATCGCGCGTTCCATCGCTTTTCGTTCACGCTAGGTTTCCCAAGCTGCTTCCATCCTTACGAAAAGAGGTGGTAGTCGAAGGACGGCAACCCTCGAGATTTGTTCTTAGAGTTTAACAGACGTATGCCATCTTCCTTACGCTTCCGCACATTATCCATGTCCATGCACATCTTTCTTCATGGCCACGACAGTAGGCCAATTCGAAGCGGAGAGCTACGTCGAGCCGATGTCCCTTACGCCTTCACACCCACTACGGAAAACACTTTCCTCTCACCGAAACGATATGATAGTTGAGGGAAGACTTCTTCACAAGTGGTTTCTCAAGCACCGTCACAGGGCCCATTCTAGGTGCCTGCACCATTTCATGCTAAAGTGCTTCTCATCCTTCCGTGTATGTCTTTCTTGACGGATTTCCTTCTCACACGTAAAACCGTGTCCTTTTCCATCTGCTCTCACTCCTACTCTTGAAAACACTTCTCACGGAACAGGATTTGAATGGCGACAGACTATCGACACTAAGGACTTCTGTAGCACAGGCATGGGGCCCATACATTGCGATTTCACACTTCCATGGGAAAAGCCTACCATTTTCAGGGAAGATGTTAGTAGACACACGGTTTCTCGGGAGTGGTGTTTCTTCAGACTGAAGAGCACTCCCTTCGTTTAGGATTCAACACGTACGTTTGGTGACTAGGGATTCCGCGGGAACCCAGTTGGAAGCTCGAAGTCGCGTTTGACAGAGACTTGCTTCGCAGAGATTCGTGTATGCCTTTCCTTTGGCGAAGGCGCCTACATTTGAACACCCTTCCATCGTCGTGACACATGGTGTTCGTTGAGAAATGCCCTCCATAAGAATTTGTTCCGCGAGTAAGGTAGATCTCTCTTCCTTCCCCTCCGGATTCTTTCACACTTTGCTTCAAGCCGCTTCGTTCCTTAGCAAAGCAGATGGCAGTCGAAGGAACGCACCGCCACAGCGTTGTTTCTTAGACTTAAGTGTATAGCACGTTCCTTACGCTTCCTCCCATTTCCAGACACACACCTCTCTAGGGGACTACTAGTGTGTTGGTGGTCACATTCGAGCCACATGTTTCTTCACCATTCAGCGTGTGGAATTTTCCCTGTGTTTTCACACAAAGTACTGACAACGCTTCGATCTTCCCGAAACAAGATCTGAGTTGGGAGAAGCTTTCGACACAAGTTCGTTCTCAAGCAGTGTTATATGGCACAGTACTTGTGCCTTCGCTTTTAACGTCGGAACCTTCCTCCATCTTCTTCCCTGGAGATGGTAGTGGAAAGGCGATTTCTCTACCGTTTTGTTCCTTGAGAGCTGAGTGTCAGACGCTTACACATACATCTCCAACGGCTTCATGCTTCCCGAACCAAGAGGTTAGCCCGAAATCGTGTTGGACGTGGCCTTGTTTCTCTGAGTTCAGTGGAAGGCGCTGCTGAGGCGAGCTCACGTACATTTGAAGGCCCTTCCAACGTCACGACACAAGACTTTCGTGGAGAGAAACCCTCCGCACAACGTGTTCCTCGCCGGAGTGTATCGCGCTTTCCGTCTCTTTGCGTGCGCACTAAGTTGTAACAAGGTGCTTCCACCCGTAGGGAAAGAGCTGGTCGTCGACGGACGGCAACCGTCTAGATTTGTTCTTAGAGTTAAACACCCGTAGGCCATCCTCCTTATGCTTCCTCACATCATACATTTCCATACTCATCCTTCTTCATGGAACGACAGTAGACACATTCGGAACGGACGGCTAACTCTAGGGTACGTCCCTCATGCCTTCACACCCACTAGGGAAAACACTTTTATCTTCCTGAAACAATATGATAGCTGAGGGAAGACTTCCTCACAAGCGGTTGGTCAAGCACCGTCACAGGGCACGGCACATTCTTTATGCCTTCACACGTTCCTACCAGAATGCCGCGCATACGTCGGTGTATGGCTTTCCAGGATTTCCTTCTCCCACTTGAAGGCATGACATTTCCCGTCTGCTCTCTTTCATACTCTTGGAAACATTCTTCACGGAACAAGATTTGAATCGGGAGAGACAATCTACACTAACTATTTCTGTGGCACAGGCCTGGGGCACATGCCTTGCGCTGCCACACTTCCACTGGAATAGACACGCATTTTCAGGGAAGATGTTAGAAGAAACACGGTTTCTCTGTTTCCTCAGACTGAAGTGCACGCCGCCTGTTTCGGATTCAACAAATACCTGTTGTGACTCTGATTTCCCCGTGACGCCAGTCGTAAGCTCGAAGTCGGGTTTGACTCAGACTTGTTTCGCGCAGTTGAGTCTGTGGCTTTCCTCTGGCGAACTCACATACATTTGCAAAACCCAACATGGCCCATGTTGCCCATTGGGAGAAGCCCTCCATAAATGTTGTTCCACGAGGAAGGTATATCAGGCTTTTCCTCCGCTTCCTTTCACACTTGGCGCAAGGCCGCTTCGATCCTTCGGAAAGGAGAAGGTAGACGAAGGACCGCACCGCCACAGCGTTGTTTCTTAGACTTAAGTGTATAGCACGTTCCTTACGCTTCCTCCCATTTCCAGACACACTCCTCTCTAGGGGACTCCTAGTGTGTTGGTGGTCACATTCGAGCCACATGTTTCTTCACCATTCAGCGTGTGGTGTTTTCCTTGTGTTTTCACACAAAGTACTGACAACGCTTCTATCTTCCCGAAACAAGATCTGAGTTGGGAGAAGCTTTCGACACAAGTTCGTTCTCAAGCAGTGGTATATGGCACTGTACTTGTCCCTTCGCTTTCAACGTCGGGACTTTCCTCCATCTTCTTCCCTGTAGATGGTCGTGGAAAGGCGATTTCTCTACCGTTTTGTTCCTTGAGAGCTTAGTGTCAGACACTTACACCTATATCTCCAAAGGCTTCATGCTTCCCGAACCAAGAGGTGAGCACGAAATCGTGTTGGACGTGGCCTTGTTTCTCTGTGTCCAGTGGAAGGCGCTGCTGAGGCGAGCACACGTATATTTGATGGCACTCCAACTTCATGACACAAGACTTTCGTGGAGAGAAACCCTCCCCACAACGTGTTCCTCACCGTAGTGTATCGTACTTTCCGTCTCTTTCCTTTCGCACTACGTTGTAACAAGGTGCTTCCATCCGTAGGGAAAGAGCGGGTCGTCGACGGACGGCAAACCTCTAGATTTGTTCTTAGAGTTAACCATGGGGAGGCAATCCTCCTCATGCTTCCTCACATCATACATATCCATACGCATCCTTCTTCATGGAACGACAGGAGACACATTCGGGACGGACGGCTAACTCTTGGGTACGTCCCTCATGCCTTCACACCCACTACGGAAAACACTTTTATCTTCCTGAAACTGTAGGATAGCTGAGGGAGGACTTCTTCCCAAGCGGTTGGTCAAGCAACGTCCCAGGTGACGGCACATTCTCTATGCCTTCACACGTTCATGCCAGAATGCCGCTCATACGTAGGTGTATGGCTTTCCAGGATATCCTTCTCCCACTTGAAGGCATGACCTTTCCCCTCTGATCTCTCTCATACTCTTGAAAACATTCCTCACGGAACAAGATTTGAATTGGGAGAGACAATCTACACTGACCATTTCTGTGGCACAGGCATGGGGCACATGCCTTGCGCTGCCGCACTTACATTGGAATAGACAAGCATTTTCAGGGAAGATGTTCGTAGAAACACGGTTTCTCTGCACTGATGTTTCCTGAGACTGAAGTGCACGCCGCCTGTTTCGGATTCAACACATACCTGTTGTGACTATGTTTTCCCCGTGACGCCAGTCGTAAGCTCGAAGTCGGGTTTGACACAGACTTGTTTCGCGCAGTTGAGTCTGTGGCTTTCCTTTGGCGAACTCACATACATTTGGAAACCCCTTTTAGCGTCGTGACCCATGGTGTCCATTGAGCGAAGCCCTCCATACAAAGTTGTTCCACGAGGAAGGTATATCAGGCCTTTCCTCTGCTTCCTTTCACACTTGGCGTATGCCCGCCTCGATCCTTCGGAAAGGAGAAGGTAGACGAAGGACCGCTCCTCCACAGCATTGCTTTTTAGAATTAAGTGTAGAGCTCGTTCCTTACACTTCCTCCGATTTCCACACACACACCTCTCTAGGGGACAACTTGTTAGTTGGTGGTCACATTCGACCCACATGTCTCTTCACAATTCAGCGTATGGCACTTTCCTTACGCGTTCACACGAAGTCCTGAAAGCGCTTCTATCTTCCTGAAACAAGATTTGAGTTGAGAGAAGCTTTCGACACAACTCTTTCTCAAACAGTGGTATATGGCACAGGAGTTGTGCCTTCACTGGTAACGTTGGAAAGTTCTTCCATCTTTTTCCCTGCAGGTGGCAGTGGAAAGACTATTTCCCTACCGTTTTGTTCTTTGAGAGGTGAGTGTAAGACCCTTACCTTATATAGCAACACTCATCTCTCCAAAGGCTTCTTTCTTCAAGAACCCAGATGTTAGCACGAAAGCCTGTTGGACATGGACTCGTTTCTCAGAATTCAGTGTGAGGCTACTACTACTGAGGCTAGTCCACGTGCATTTGAAGACCCATCCACCTCCATGACACAGGACTTGATGGAGAGAAACCCTCCGCCCAACGGGTTCCTCCCTGTAGAGGATCGCGCGTTCCATCGCTTTTCGTTCACGCTAGGTTTCCCAAGCTGCTTCCATCCTTACGAAAAGAGGTGGTAGTCGAAGGACGGCAACCCTCGAGATTTGTTCTTAGAGTTTAACAGACGTATGCCATCTTCCTTACGCTTCCGCACATTATCCATGTCCATGCACATCTTTCTTCATGGCCACGACAGTAGGCCAATTCGAAGCGGAGAGCTACGTCGAGCCGATGTCCCTTACGCCTTCACACCCACTACGGAAAACACTTTCCTCTCACCGAAACGATATGATAGTTGAGGGAAGACTTCTTCACAAGTGGTTTCTCAAGCACCGTCACAGGGCCCATTCTAGGTGCCTGCACCATTTCATGCTAAAGTGCTTCTCATCCTTCCGTGTATGTCTTTCTTGACGGATTTCCTTCTCACACGTAAAACCGTGTCCTTTTCCATCTGCTCTCACTCCTACTCTTGAAAACACTTCTCACGGAACAGGATTTGAATGGCGACAGACTATCGACACTAAGGACTTCTGTAGCACAGGCATGGGGCCCATACATTGCGGTTTCACACTTCCATGGGAAAAGCCTACCATTTTCAGGGAAGATGTTAGTAGACACACGGTTTCTCGGGAGTGGTGTTTCTTCAGACTGAAGAGCACTCCCTTCGTTTAGGATTCAACACGTACGTTTGGTGACTAGGGATTCCGCGGGAACCCAGTTGGAAGCTCGAAGTCGCGTTTGACAGAGACTTGCTTCGCAGAGATTCGTGTATGCCTTTCCTTTGGCGAAGGCGCCTACATTTGAACACCCTTCCATCGTCGTGACACATGGTGTTCGTTGAGAAATGCCCTCCATAAGAATTTGTTCCGCGAGTAAGGTAGATCTCTCTTCCTTCCCCTCCGGATTCTTTCACACTTTGCTTCAAGCCGCTTCGTTCCTTAGCAAAGCAGATGGCAGTCGAAGGAACGCACCGCCACAGCGTTGTTTCTTAGACTTAAGTGTATAGCACGTTCCTTACGCTTCCTCCCATTTCCAGACACACACCTCTCTAGGGGACTACTAGTGTGTTGGTGGTCACATTCGAGCCACATGTTTCTTCACCATTCAGCGTGTGGAATTTTCCCTGTGTTTTCACACAAAGTACTGACAACGCTTCGATCTTCCCGAAACAAGATCTGAGTTGGGAGAAGCTTTCGACACAAGTTCGTTCTCAAGCAGTGTTATATGGCACAGTACTTGTGCCTTCGCTTTTAACGTCGGAACCTTCCTCCATCTTCTTCCCTGGAGATGGTAGTGGAAAGGCGATTTCTCTACCGTTTTGTTCCTTGAGAGCTGAGTGTCAGACGCTTACACATACATCTCCAACGGCTTCATGCTTCCCGAACCAAGAGGTTAGCCCGAAATCGTGTTGGACGTGGCCTTGTTTCTCTGAGTTCAGTGGAAGGCGCTGCTGAGGCGAGCTCACGTACATTTGAAGGCCCTTCCAACGTCACGACACAAGACTTTCGTGGAGAGAAACCCTCCGCACAACGTGTTCCTCGCCGGAGTGTATCGCGCTTTCCGTCTCTTTGCGTTCGCACTAAGTTGTAACAAGGTGCTTCCACCCGTAGGGAAAGAGCTGGTCGTCGACGGACGGCAACCGTCTAGATTTGTTCTTAGAGTTAAACACCCGTAGGCCATCCTCCTTATGCTTCCTCACATCATACATTTCCATACTCATCCTTCTTCATGGAACGACAGTAGACACATTCGGAACGGACGGCTAACTCTAGGGTACGTCCCTCATGCCTTCACACCCACTAGGGAAAACACTTTTATCTTCCTGAAACAATATGATAGCTGAGGGAAGACTTCCTCACAAGCGGTTGGTCAAGCACCGTCACAGGGCACGGCACATTCTTTATGCCTTCACACGTTCCTACCAGAATGCCGCGCATACGTCGGTGTATGGCTTTCCAGGATTTCCTTCTCCCACTTGAAGGCATGACATTTCCCGTCTGCTCTCTTTCATACTCTTGGAAACATTCTTCACGGAACAAGATTTGAATCGGGAGAGACAATCTACACTAACTATTTCTGTGGCACAGGCCTGGGGCACATGCCTTGCGCTGCCACACTTCCACTGGAATAGACACGCATTTTCAGGGAAGATGTTAGAAGAAACACGGTTTCTCTGTTTCCTCAGACTGAAGTGCACGCCGCCTGTTTCGGATTCAACAAATACCTGTTGTGACTCTGATTTCCCCGTGACGCCAGTCGTAAGCTCGAAGTCGGGTTTGACTCAGACTTGTTTCGCGCAGTTGAGTCTGTGGCTTTCCTCTGGCGAACTCACATACATTTGCAAAACCCAACATGGCCCATGTTGCCCATTGGGAGAAGCCCTCCATAAATGTTGTTCCACGAGGAAGGTATATCAGGCTTTTCCTCCGCTTCCTTTCACACTTGGCGCAAGGCCGCTTCGATCCTTCGGAAAGGAGAAGGTAGACGAAGGACCGCACCGCCACAGCGTTGTTTCTTAGACTTAAGTGTATAGCACGTTCCTTACGCTTCCTCCCATTTCCAGACACACTCCTCTCTAGGGGACTCCTAGTGTGTTGGTGGTCACATTCGAGCCACATGTTTCTTCACCATTCAGCGTGTGGTGTTTTCCTTGTGTTTTCACACAAAGTACTGACAACGCTTCTATCTTCCCGAAACAAGATCTGAGTTGGGAGAAGCTTTCGACACAAGTTCGTTCTCAAGCAGTGGTATATGGCACTGTACTTGTCCCTTCGCTTTCAACGTCGGGACTTTCCTCCATCTTCTTCCCTGTAGATGGTCGTGGAAAGGCGATTTCTCTACCGTTTTGTTCCTTGAGAGCTTAGTGTCAGACACTTACACCTATATCTCCAAAGGCTTCATGCTTCCCGAACCAAGAGGTGAGCACGAAATCGTGTTGGACGTGGCCTTGTTTCTCTGTGTCCAGTGGAAGGCGCTGCTGAGGCGAGCACACGTATATTTGATGGCACTCCAACTTCATGACACAAGACTTTCGTGGAGAGAAACCCTCCCCACAACGTGTTCCTCACCGTAGTGTATCGTACTTTCCGTCTCTTTCCTTTCGCACTACGTTGTAACAAGGTGCTTCCATCCGTAGGGAAAGAGCGGGTCGTCGACGGACGGCAAACCTCTAGATTTGTTCTTAGAGTTAACCATGGGGAGGCAATCCTCCTCATGCTTCCTCACATCATACATATCCATACGCATCCTTCTTCATGGAACGACAGGAGACACATTCGGGACGGACGGCTAACTCTTGGGTACGTCCCTCATGCCTTCACACCCACTACGGAAAACACTTTTATCTTCCTGAAACTGTAGGATAGCTGAGGGAGGACTTCTTCCCAAGCGGTTGGTCAAGCAACGTCCCAGGTGACGGCACATTCTCTATGCCTTCACACGTTCATGCCAGAATGCCGCTCATACGTAGGTGTATGGCTTTCCAGGATATCCTTCTCCCACTTGAAGGCATGACCTTTCCCCTCTGATCTCTCTCATACTCTTGAAAACATTCCTCACGGAACAAGATTTGAATTGGGAGAGACAATCTACACTGACCATTTCTGTGGCACAGGCATGGGGCACATGCCTTGCGCTGCCGCACTTACATTGGAATAGACAAGCATTTTCAGGGAAGATGTTCGTAGAAACACGGTTTCTCTGCACTGATGTTTCCTGAGACTGAAGTGCACGCCGCCTGTTTCGGATTCAACACATACCTGTTGTGACTATGTTTTCCCCGTGACGCCAGTCGTAAGCTCGAAGTCGGGTTTGACACAGACTTGTTTCGCGCAGTTGAGTCTGTGGCTTTCCTTTGGCGAACTCACATACATTTGGAAACCCCTTTTAGCGTCGTGACCCATGGTGTCCATTGAGCGAAGCCCTCCATACAAAGTTGTTCCACGAGGAAGGTATATCAGGCCTTTCCTCTGCTTCCTTTCACACTTGGCGTATGCCCGCCTCGATCCTTCGGAAAGGAGAAGGTAGACGAAGGACCGCTCCTCCACAGCATTGCTTTTTAGAATTAAGTGTAGAGCTCGTTCCTTACACTTCCTCCGATTTCCACACACACACCTCTCTAGGGGACAACTTGTTAGTTGGTGGTCACATTCGACCCACATGTCTCTTCACAATTCAGCGTATGGCACTTTCCTTACGCGTTCACACGAAGTCCTGAAAGCACTTCTATCTTCCTGAAACAAGATTTGAGTTGAGAGAAGCTTTCGACACAACTCTTTCTCAAACAGTGGTATATGGCACAGGAGTTGTGCCTTCACTGGTAACGTTGGAAAGTTCTTCCATCTTTTTCCCTGCAGGTGGCAGTGGAAAGACTATTTCCCTACCGTTTTGTTCCTTGAGAGGTGAGTGTAAGACCCTTACCTTATATAGCAACACTCATCTCTCCAAAGGCTTCTTTCTTCAAGAACCCAGATGTTAGCACGAAAGCCTGTTGGACATGGACTCGTTTCTCAGAATTCAGTGTGAGGCTACTACTACTGAGGCTAGTCCACGTGCATTTGAAGACCCATCCACCTCCATGACACAGGACTTGATGGAGAGAAACCCTCCGCCCAACGGGTTCCTCCCTGTAGAGGATCGCGCGTTCCATCGCTTTTCGTTCACGCTAGGTTTCCCAAGCTGCTTCCATCCTTACGAAAAGAGGTGGTAGTCGAAGGACGGCAACCCTCGAGATTTGTTCTTAGAGTTTAACAGACGTATGCCATCTTCCTTACGCTTCCGCACATTATCCATGTCCATGCACATCTTTCTTCATGGCCACGACAGTAGGCCAATTCGAAGCGGAGAGCTACGTCGAGCCGATGTCCCTTACGCCTTCACACCCACTACGGAAAACACTTTCCTCTCACCGAAACGATATGATAGTTGAGGGAAGACTTCTTCACAAGTGGTTTCTCAAGCACCGTCACAGGGCCCATTCTAGGTGCCTGCACCATTTCATGCTAAAGTGCTTCTCATCCTTCCGTGTATGTCTTTCTTGACGGATTTCCTTCTCACACGTAAAACCGTGTCCTTTTCCATCTGCTCTCACTCCTACTCTTGAAAACACTTCTCACGGAACAGGATTTGAATGGCGACAGACTATCGACACTAAGGACTTCTGTAGCACAGGCATGGGGCCCATACATTGCGATTTCACACTTCCATGGGAAAAGCCTACCATTTTCAGGGAAGATGTTAGTAGACACACGGTTTCTCGGGAGTGGTGTTTCTTCAGACTGAAGAGCACTCCCTTCGTTTAGGATTCAACACGTACGTTTGGTGACTAGGGATTCCGCGGGAACCCAGTTGGAAGCTCGAAGTCGCGTTTGACAGAGACTTGCTTCGCAGAGATTCGTGTATGCCTTTCCTTTGGCGAAGGCGCCTACATTTGAACACCCTTCCATCGTCGTGACACATGGTGTTCGTTGAGAAATGCCCTCCATAAGAATTTGTTCCGCGAGTAAGGTAGATCTCTCTTCCTTCCCCTCCGGATTCTTTCACACTTTGCTTCAAGCCGCTTCGTTCCTTAGCAAAGCAGATGGCAGTCGAAGGAACGCACCGCCACAGCGTTGTTTCTTAGACTTAAGTGTATAGCACGTTCCTTACGCTTCCTCCCATTTCCAGACACACACCTCTCTAGGGGACTACTAGTGTGTTGGTGGTCACATTCGAGCCACATGTTTCTTCACCATTCAGCGTGTGGAATTTTCCTTGTGTTTTCACACAAAGTACTGACAACGCTTCGATCTTCCCGAAACAAGATCTGAGTTGGGAGAAGCTTTCGACACAAGTTCGTTCTCAAGCAGTGTTATATGGCACAGTACTTGTGCCTTCGCTTTTAACGTCGGAACCTTCCTCCATCTTCTTCCCTGGAGATGGTAGTGGAAAGGCGATTTCTCTACCGTTTTGTTCCTTGAGAGCTGAGTGTCAGACGCTTACACATACATCTCCAACGGCTTCATGCTTCCCGAACCAAGAGGTTAGCCCGAAATCGTGTTGGACGTGGCCTTGTTTCTCTGAGTTCAGTGGAAGGCGCTGCTGAGGCGAGCTCACGTACATTTGAAGGCCCTTCCAACGTCACGACACAAGACTTTCGTGGAGAGAAACCCTCCGCACAACGTGTTCCTCGCCGGAGTGTATCGCGCTTTCCGTCTCTTTGCGTTCGCACTAAGTTGTAACAAGGTGCTTCCACCCGTAGGGAAAGAGCTGGTCGTCGACGGACGGCAACCGTCTAGATTTGTTCTTAGAGTTAAACACCCGTAGGCCATCCTCCTTATGCTTCCTCACATCATACATTTCCATACTCATCCTTCTTCATGGAACGACAGTAGACACATTCGGAACGGACGGCTAACTCTAGGGTACGTCCCTCATGCCTTCACACCCACTAGGGAAAACACTTTTATCTTCCTGAAACAATATGATAGCTGAGGGAAGACTTCCTCACAAGCGGTTGGTCAAGCACCGTCACAGGGCACGGCACATTCTTTATGCCTTCACACGTTCCTACCAGAATGCCGCGCATACGTCGGTGTATGGCTTTCCAGGATTTCCTTCTCCCACTTGAAGGCATGACATTTCCCGTCTGCTCTCTTTCATACTCTTGGAAACATTCTTCACGGAACAAGATTTGAATCGGGAGAGACAATCTACACTAACTATTTCTGTGGCACAGGCCTGGGGCACATGCCTTGCGCTGCCACACTTCCACTGGAATAGACACGCATTTTCAGGGAAGATGTTAGAAGAAACACGGTTTCTCTGTTTCCTCAGACTGAAGTGCACGCCGCCTGTTTCGGATTCAACAAATACCTGTTGTGACTCTGATTTCCCCGTGACGCCAGTCGTAAGCTCGAAGTCGGGTTTGACTCAGACTTGTTTCGCGCAGTTGAGTCTGTGGCTTTCCTCTGGCGAACTCACATACATTTGCAAAACCCAACATGGCCCATGTTGCCCATTGGGAGAAGCCCTCCATAAATGTTGTTCCACGAGGAAGGTATATCAGGCTTTTCCTCCGCTTCCTTTCACACTTGGCGCAAGGCCGCTTCGATCCTTCGGAAAGGAGAAGGTAGACGAAGGACCGCACCGCCACAGCGTTGTTTCTTAGACTTAAGTGTATAGCACGTTCCTTACGCTTCCTCCCATTTCCAGACACACTCCTCTCTAGGGGACTCCTAGTGTGTTGGTGGTCACATTCGAGCCACATGTTTCTTCACCATTCAGCGTGTGGTGTTTTCCTTGTGTTTTCACACAAAGTACTGACAACGCTTCTATCTTCCCGAAACAAGATCTGAGTTGGGAGAAGCTTTCGACACAAGTTCGTTCTCAAGCAGTGGTATATGGCACTGTACTTGTCCCTTCGCTTTCAACGTCGGGACTTTCCTCCATCTTCTTCCCTGTAGATGGTCGTGGAAAGGCGATTTCTCTACCGTTTTGTTCCTTGAGAGCTTAGTGTCAGACACTTACACCTATATCTCCAAAGGCTTCATGCTTCCCGAACCAAGAGGTGAGCACGAAATCGTGTTGGACGTGGCCTTGTTTCTCTGTGTCCAGTGGAAGGCGCTGCTGAGGCGAGCACACGTATATTTGATGGCACTCCAACTTCATGACACAAGACTTTCGTGGAGAGAAACCCTCCCCACAACGTGTTCCTCACCGTAGTGTATCGTACTTTCCGTCTCTTTCCTTTCGCACTACGTTGTAACAAGGTGCTTCCATCCGTAGGGAAAGAGCGGGTCGTCGACGGACGGCAAACCTCTAGATTTGTTCTTAGAGTTAACCATGGGGAGGCAATCCTCCTCATGCTTCCTCACATCATACATATCCATACTCATCCTTCTTCATGGAACGACAGGAGACACATTCGGGACGGACGGCTAACTCTTGGGTACGTCCCTCATGCCTTCACACCCACTACGGAAAACACTTTTATCTTCCTGAAACTGTAGGATAGCTGAGGGAGGACTTCTTCCCAAGCGGTTGGTCAAGCAACGTCCCAGGTGACGGCACATTCTCTATGCCTTCACACGTTCATGCCAGAATGCCGCTCATACGTAGGTGTATGGCTTTCCAGGATATCCTTCTCCCACTTGAAGGCATGACCTTTCCCCTCTGATCTCTCTCATACTCTTGAAAACATTCCTCACGGAACAAGATTTGAATTGGGAGAGACAATCTACACTGACCATTTCTGTGGCACAGGCATGGGGCACATGCCTTGCGCTGCCGCACTTACATTGGAATAGACAAGCATTTTCAGGGAAGATGTTCGTAGAAACACGGTTTCTCTGCACTGATGTTTCCTGAGACTGAAGTGCACGCCGCCTGTTTCGGATTCAACACATACCTGTTGTGACTATGTTTTCCCCGTGACGCCAGTCGTAAGCTCGAAGTCGGGTTTGACACAGACTTGTTTCGCGCAGTTGAGTCTGTGGCTTTCCTCTGGCGAACTCACATACATTTGCAAAACCCAACATGGCCCATGTTGCCCATTGGGAGAAGCCCTCCATAAATGTTGTTCCACGAGGAAGGTATATCAGGCTTTTCCTCCGCTTCCTTTCACACTTGGCGCAAGGCCGCTTCGATCCTTCGGAAAGGAGAAGGTAGACGAAGGACCGCACCGCCACAGCGTTGTTTCTTAGACTTAAGTGTATAGCACGTTCCTTACGCTTCCTCCCATTTCCAGACACACTCCTCTCTAGGGGACTCCTAGTGTGTTGGTGGTCACATTCGAGCCACATGTTTCTTCACCATTCAGCGTGTGGTGTTTTCCTTGTGTTTTCACACAAAGTACTGACAACGCTTCTATCTTCCCGAAACAAGATCTGAGTTGGGAGAAGCTTTCGACACAAGTTCGTTCTCAAGCAGTGGTATATGGCACTGTACTTGTCCCTTCGCTTTCAACGTCGGGACTTTCCTCCATCTTCTTCCCTGTAGATGGTCGTGGAAAGGCGATTTCTCTACCGTTTTGTTCCTTGAGAGCTTAGTGTCAGACACTTACACCTATATCTCCAAAGGCTTCATGCTTCCCGAACCAAGAGGTGAGCACGAAATCGTGTTGGACGTGGCCTTGTTTCTCTGTGTCCAGTGGAAGGCGCTGCTGAGGCGAGCACACGTATATTTGATGGCACTCCAACTTCATGACACAAGACTTTCGTGGAGAGAAACCCTCCCCACAACGTGTTCCTCACCGTAGTGTATCGTACTTTCCGTCTCTTTCCTTTCGCACTACGTTGTAACAAGGTGCTTCCATCCGTAGGGAAAGAGCGGGTCGTCGACGGACGGCAAACCTCTAGATTTGTTCTTAGAGTTAACCATGGGGAGGCAATCCTCCTCATGCTTCCTCACATCATACATATCCATACTCATCCTTCTTCATGGAACGACAGGAGACACATTCGGGACGGACGGCTAACTCTTGGGTACGTCCCTCATGCCTTCACACCCACTACGGAAAACACTTTTATCTTCCTGAAACTGTAGGATAGCTGAGGGAGGACTTCTTCCCAAGCGGTTGGTCAAGCAACGTCCCAGGTGACGGCACATTCTCTATGCCTTCACACGTTCATGCCAGAATGCCGCTCATACGTAGGTGTATGGCTTTCCAGGATATCCTTCTCCCACTTGAAGGCATGACCTTTCCCCTCTGATCTCTCTCATACTCTTGAAAACATTCCTCACGGAACAAGATTTGAATTGGGAGAGACAATCTACACTGACCATTTCTGTGGCACAGGCATGGGGCACATGCCTTGCGCTGCCGCACTTACATTGGAATAGACAAGCATTTTCAGGGAAGATGTTCGTAGAAACACGGTTTCTCTGCACTGATGTTTCCTGAGACTGAAGTGCACGCCGCCTGTTTCGGATTCAACACATACCTGTTGTGACTATGTTTTCCCCGTGACGCCAGTCGTAAGCTCGAAGTCGGGTTTGACACAGACTTGTTTCGCGCAGTTGAGTCTGTGGCTTTCCTTTGGCGAACTCACATACATTTGGAAACCCCTTTTAGCGTCGTGACCCATGGTGTCCATTGAGCGAAGCCCTCCATACAAAGTTGTTCCACGAGGAAGGTATATCAGGCCTTTCCTCTGCTTCCTTTCACACTTGGCGTATGCCCGCCTCGATCCTTCGGAAAGGAGAAGGTAGACGAAGGACCGCTCCTCCACAGCATTGCTTTTTAGAATTAAGTGTAGAGCTCGTTCCTTACACTTCCTCCGATTTCCACACACACACCTCTCTAGGGGACAACTTGTTAGTTGGTGGTCACATTCGACCCACATGTCTCTTCACAATTCAGCGTATGGCACTTTCCTTACGCGTTCACACGAAGTCCTGAAAGCGCTTCTATCTTCCTGAAACAAGATTTGAGTTGAGAGAAGCTTTCGACACAACTCTTTCTCAAACAGTGGTATATGGCACAGGAGTTGTGCCTTCACTGGTAACGTTGGAAAGTTCTTCCATCTTTTTCCCTGCAGGTGGCAGTGGAAAGACTATTTCCCTACCGTTTTGTTCCTTGAGAGGTGAGTGTAAGACCCTTACCTTATATAGCAACACTCATCTCTCCAAAGGCTTCTTTCTTCAAGAACCCAGATGTTAGCACGAAAGCCTGTTGGACATGGACTCGTTTCTCAGAATTCAGTGTGAGGCTACTACTACTGAGGCTAGTCCACGTGCATTTGAAGACCCATCCACCTCCATGACACAGGACTTGATGGAGAGAAACCCTCCGCCCAACGGGTTCCTCCCTGTAGAGGATCGCGCGTTCCATCGCTTTTCGTTCACGCTAGGTTTCCCAAGCTGCTTCCATCCTTACGAAAAGAGGTGGTAGTCGAAGGACGGCAACCCTCGAGATTTGTTCTTAGAGTTTAACAGACGTATGCCATCTTCCTTACGCTTCCGCACATTATCCATGTCCATGCACATCTTTCTTCATGGCCACGACAGTAGGCCAATTCGAAGCGGAGAGCTACGTCGAGCCGATGTCCCTTACGCCTTCACACCCACTACGGAAAACACTTTCCTCTCACCGAAACGATATGATAGTTGAGGGAAGACTTCTTCACAAGTGGTTTCTCAAGCACCGTCACAGGGCCCATTCTAGGTGCCTGCACCATTTCATGCTAAAGTGCTTCTCATCCTTCCGTGTATGTCTTTCTTGACGGATTTCCTTCTCACACGTAAAACCGTGTCCTTTTCCATCTGCTCTCACTCCTACTCTTGAAAACACTTCTCACGGAACAGGATTTGAATGGCGACAGACTATCGACACTAAGGACTTCTGTAGCACAGGCATGGGGCCCATACATTGCGATTTCACACTTCCATGGGAAAAGCCTACCATTTTCAGGGAAGATGTTAGTAGACACACGGTTTCTCGGGAGTGGTGTTTCTTCAGACTGAAGAGCACTCCCTTCGTTTAGGATTCAACACGTACGTTTGGTGACTAGGGATTCCGCGGGAACCCAGTTGGAAGCTCGAAGTCGCGTTTGACAGAGACTTGCTTCGCAGAGATTCGTGTATGCCTTTCCTTTGGCGAAGGCGCCTACATTTGAACACCCTTCCATCGTCGTGACACATGGTGTTCGTTGAGAAATGCCCTCCATAAGAATTTGTTCCGCGAGTAAGGTAGATCTCTCTTCCTTCCCCTCCGGATTCTTTCACACTTTGCTTCAAGCCGCTTCGTTCCTTAGCAAAGCAGATGGCAGTCGAAGGAACGCACCGCCACAGCGTTGTTTCTTAGACTTAAGTGTATAGCACGTTCCTTACGCTTCCTCCCATTTCCAGACACACACCTCTCTAGGGGACTACTAGTGTGTTGGTGGTCACATTCGAGCCACATGTTTCTTCACCATTCAGCGTGTGGAATTTTCCTTGTGTTTTCACACAAAGTACTGACAACGCTTCGATCTTCCCGAAACAAGATCTGAGTTGGGAGAAGCTTTCGACACAAGTTCGTTCTCAAGCAGTGTTATATGGCACAGTACTTGTGCCTTCGCTTTTAACGTCGGAACCTTCCTCCATCTTCTTCCCTGGAGATGGTAGTGGAAAGGCGATTTCTCTACCGTTTTGTTCCTTGAGAGCTGAGTGTCAGACGCTTACACATACATCTCCAACGGCTTCATGCTTCCCGAACCAAGAGGTTAGCCCGAAATCGTGTTGGACGTGGCCTTGTTTCTCTGAGTTCAGTGGAAGGCGCTGCTGAGGCGAGCTCACGTACATTTGAAGGCCCTTCCAACGTCACGACACAAGACTTTCGTGGAGAGAAACCCTCCGCACAACGTGTTCCTCGCCGGAGTGTATCGCGCTTTCCGTCTCTTTGCGTTCGCACTAAGTTGTAACAAGGTGCTTCCACCCGTAGGGAAAGAGCTGGTCGTCGACGGACGGCAACCGTCTAGATTTGTTCTTAGAGTTAAACACCCGTAGGCCATCCTCCTTATGCTTCCTCACATCATACATTTCCATACTCATCCTTCTTCATGGAACGACAGTAGACACATTCGGAACGGACGGCTAACTCTAGGGTACGTCCCTCATGCCTTCACACCCACTAGGGAAAACACTTTTATCTTCCTGAAACAATATGATAGCTGAGGGAAGACTTCCTCACAAGCGGTTGGTCAAGCACCGTCACAGGGCACGGCACATTCTTTATGCCTTCACACGTTCCTACCAGAATGCCGCGCATACGTCGGTGTATGGCTTTCCAGGATTTCCTTCTCCCACTTGAAGGCATGACATTTCCCGTCTGCTCTCTTTCATACTCTTGGAAACATTCTTCACGGAACAAGATTTGAATCGGGAGAGACAATCTACACTAACTATTTCTGTGGCACAGGCCTGGGGCACATGCCTTGCGCTGCCACACTTCCACTGGAATAGACACGCATTTTCAGGGAAGATGTTAGAAGAAACACGGTTTCTCTGTTTCCTCAGACTGAAGTGCACGCCGCCTGTTTCGGATTCAACAAATACCTGTTGTGACTCTGATTTCCCCGTGACGCCAGTCGTAAGCTCGAAGTCGGGTTTGACTCAGACTTGTTTCGCGCAGTTGAGTCTGTGGCTTTCCTCTGGCGAACTCACATACATTTGCAAAACCCAACATGGCCCATGTTGCCCATTGGGAGAAGCCCTCCATAAATGTTGTTCCACGAGGAAGGTATATCAGGCTTTTCCTCCGCTTCCTTTCACACTTGGCGCAAGGCCGCTTCGATCCTTCGGAAAGGAGAAGGTAGACGAAGGACCGCACCGCCACAGCGTTGTTTCTTAGACTTAAGTGTATAGCACGTTCCTTACGCTTCCTCCCATTTCCAGACACACTCCTCTCTAGGGGACTCCTAGTGTGTTGGTGGTCACATTCGAGCCACATGTTTCTTCACCATTCAGCGTGTGGTGTTTTCCTTGTGTTTTCACACAAAGTACTGACAACGCTTCTATCTTCCCGAAACAAGATCTGAGTTGGGAGAAGCTTTCGACACAAGTTCGTTCTCAAGCAGTGGTATATGGCACTGTACTTGTCCCTTCGCTTTCAACGTCGGGACTTTCCTCCATCTTCTTCCCTGTAGATGGTCGTGGAAAGGCGATTTCTCTACCGTTTTGTTCCTTGAGAGCTTAGTGTCAGACACTTACACCTATATCTCCAAAGGCTTCATGCTTCCCGAACCAAGAGGTGAGCACGAAATCGTGTTGGACGTGGCCTTGTTTCTCTGTGTCCAGTGGAAGGCGCTGCTGAGGCGAGCACACGTATATTTGATGGCACTCCAACTTCATGACACAAGACTTTCGTGGAGAGAAACCCTCCCCACAACGTGTTCCTCACCGTAGTGTATCGTACTTTCCGTCTCTTTCCTTTCGCACTACGTTGTAACAAGGTGCTTCCATCCGTAGGGAAAGAGCGGGTCGTCGACGGACGGCAAACCTCTAGATTTGTTCTTAGAGTTAACCATGGGGAGGCAATCCTCCTCATGCTTCCTCACATCATACATATCCATACTCATCCTTCTTCATGGAACGACAGGAGACACATTCGGGACGGACGGCTAACTCTTGGGTACGTCCCTCATGCCTTCACACCCACTACGGAAAACACTTTTATCTTCCTGAAACTGTAGGATAGCTGAGGGAGGACTTCTTCCCAAGCGGTTGGTCAAGCAACGTCCCAGGTGACGGCACATTCTCTATGCCTTCACACGTTCATGCCAGAATGCCGCTCATACGTAGGTGTATGGCTTTCCAGGATATCCTTCTCCCACTTGAAGGCATGACCTTTCCCCTCTGATCTCTCTCATACTCTTGAAAACATTCCTCACGGAACAAGATTTGAATTGGGAGAGACAATCTACACTGACCATTTCTGTGGCACAGGCATGGGGCACATGCCTTGCGCTGCCGCACTTACATTGGAATAGACAAGCATTTTCAGGGAAGATGTTCGTAGAAACACGGTTTCTCTGCACTGATGTTTCCTGAGACTGAAGTGCACGCCGCCTGTTTCGGATTCAACACATACCTGTTGTGACTATGTTTTCCCCGTGACGCCAGTCGTAAGCTCGAAGTCGGGTTTGACACAGACTTGTTTCGCGCAGTTGAGTCTGTGGCTTTCCTTTGGCGAACTCACATACATTTGGAAACCCCTTTTAGCGTCGTGACCCATGGTGTCCATTGAGCGAAGCCCTCCATACAAAGTTGTTCCACGAGGAAGGTATATCAGGCCTTTCCTCTGCTTCCTTTCACACTTGGCGTATGCCCGCCTCGATCCTTCGGAAAGGAGAAGGTAGACGAAGGACCGCTCCTCCACAGCATTGCTTTTTAGAATTAAGTGTAGAGCTCGTTCCTTACACTTCCTCCGATTTCCACACACACACCTCTCTAGGGGACAACTTGTTAGTTGGTGGTCACATTCGACCCACATGTCTCTTCACAATTCAGCGTATGGCACTTTCCTTACGCGTTCACACGAAGTCCTGAAAGCGCTTCTATCTTCCTGAAACAAGATTTGAGTTGAGAGAAGCTTTCGACACAACTCTTTCTCAAACAGTGGTATATGGCACAGGAGTTGTGCCTTCACTGGTAACGTTGGAAAGTTCTTCCATCTTTTTCCCTGCAGGTGGCAGTGGAAAGACTATTTCCCTACCGTTTTGTTCCTTGAGAGGTGAGTGTAAGACCCTTACCTTATATAGCAACACTCATCTCTCCAAAGGCTTCTTTCTTCAAGAACCCAGATGTTAGCACGAAAGCCTGTTGGACATGGACTCGTTTCTCAGAATTCAGTGTGAGGCTACTACTACTGAGGCTAGTCCACGTGCATTTGAAGACCCATCCACCTCCATGACACAGGACTTGATGGAGAGAAACCCTCCGCCCAACGGGTTCCTCCCTGTAGAGGATCGCGCGTTCCATCGCTTTTCGTTCACGCTAGGTTTCCCAAGCTGCTTCCATCCTTACGAAAAGAGGTGGTAGTCGAAGGACGGCAACCCTCGAGATTTGTTCTTAGAGTTTAACCGACGTATGCCATCTTCCTTACGCTTCCGCACATTATCCATGTCCATGCACATCTTTCTTCATGGCCACGACAGTAGGCCAATTCGAAGCGGAGAGCTACGTCGAGCCGATGTCCCTTACGCCTTCACACCCACTACGGAAAACACTTTCCTCTCACCGAAACGATATGATAGTTGAGGGAAGACTTCTTCACAAGTGGTTTCTCAAGCACCGTCACAGGGCCCATTCTAGGTGCCTGCACCATTTCATGCTAAAGTGCTTCTCATCCTTCCGTGTATGTCTTTCTTGACGGATTTCCTTCTCACACGTAAAACCGTGTCCTTTTCCATCTGCTCTCACTCCTACTCTTGAAAACACTTCTCACGGAACAGGATTTGAATGGCGACAGACTATCGACACTAAGGACTTCTGTAGCACAGGCATGGGGCCCATACATTGCGATTTCACACTTCCATGGGAAAAGCCTACCATTTTCAGGGAAGATGTTAGTAGACACACGGTTTCTCGGGAGTGGTGTTTCTTCAGACTGAAGAGCACTCCCTTCGTTTAGGATTCAACACGTACGTTTGGTGACTAGGGATTCCGCGGGAACCCAGTTGGAAGCTCGAAGTCGCGTTTGACAGAGACTTGCTTCGCAGAGATTCGTGTATGCCTTTCCTTTGGCGAAGGCGCCTACATTTGAACACCCTTCCATCGTCGTGACACATGGTGTTCGTTGAGAAATGCCCTCCATAAGAATTTGTTCCGCGAGTAAGGTAGATCTCTCTTCCTTCCCCTCCGGATTCTTTCACACTTTGCTTCAAGCCGCTTCGTTCCTTAGCAAAGCAGATGGCAGTCGAAGGAACGCACCGCCACAGCGTTGTTTCTTAGACTTAAGTGTATAGCACGTTCCTTACGCTTCCTCCCATTTCCAGACACACACCTCTCTAGGGGACTACTAGTGTGTTGGTGGTCACATTCGAGCCACATGTTTCTTCACCATTCAGCGTGTGGAATTTTCCCTGTGTTTTCACACAAAGTACTGACAACGCTTCGATCTTCCCGAAACAAGATCTGAGTTGGGAGAAGCTTTCGACACAAGTTCGTTCTCAAGCAGTGTTATATGGCACAGTACTTGTGCCTTCGCTTTTAACGTCGGAACCTTCCTCCATCTTCTTCCCTGGAGATGGTAGTGGAAAGGCGATTTCTCTACCGTTTTGTTCCTTGAGAGCTGAGTGTCAGACGCTTACACATACATCTCCAACGGCTTCATGCTTCCCGAACCAAGAGGTTAGCCCGAAATCGTGTTGGACGTGGCCTTGTTTCTCTGAGTTCAGTGGAAGGCGCTGCTGAGGCGAGCTCACGTACATTTGAAGGCCCTTCCAACGTCACGACACAAGACTTTCGTGGAGAGAAACCCTCCGCACAACGTGTTCCTCGCCGGAGTGTATCGCGCTTTCCGTCTCTTTGCGTTCGCACTAAGTTGTAACAAGGTGCTTCCACCCGTAGGGAAAGAGCTGGTCGTCGACGGACGGCAACCGTCTAGATTTGTTCTTAGAGTTAAACACCCGTAGGCCATCCTCCTTATGCTTCCTCACATCATACATTTCCATACTCATCCTTCTTCATGGAACGACAGTAGACACATTCGGAACGGACGGCTAACTCTAGGGTACGTCCCTCATGCCTTCACACCCACTAGGGAAAACACTTTTATCTTCCTGAAACAATATGATAGCTGAGGGAAGACTTCCTCACAAGCGGTTGGTCAAGCACCGTCACAGGGCACGGCACATTCTTTATGCCTTCACACGTTCCTACCAGAATGCCGCGCATACGTCGGTGTATGGCTTTCCAGGATTTCCTTCTCCCACTTGAAGGCATGACATTTCCCGTCTGCTCTCTTTCATACTCTTGGAAACATTCTTCACGGAACAAGATTTGAATCGGGAGAGACAATCTACACTAACTATTTCTGTGGCACAGGCCTGGGGCACATGCCTTGCGCTGCCACACTTCCACTGGAATAGACACGCATTTTCAGGGAAGATGTTAGAAGAAACACGGTTTCTCTGTTTCCTCAGACTGAAGTGCACGCCGCCTGTTTCGGATTCAACAAATACCTGTTGTGACTCTGATTTCCCCGTGACGCCAGTCGTAAGCTCGAAGTCGGGTTTGACTCAGACTTGTTTCGCGCAGTTGAGTCTGTGGCTTTCCTCTGGCGAACTCACATACATTTGCAAAACCCAACATGGCCCATGTTGCCCATTGGGAGAAGCCCTCCATAAATGTTGTTCCACGAGGAAGGTATATCAGGCTTTTCCTCCGCTTCCTTTCACACTTGGCGCAAGGCCGCTTCGATCCTTCGGAAAGGAGAAGGTAGACGAAGGACCGCACCGCCACAGCGTTGTTTCTTAGACTTAAGTGTATAGCACGTTCCTTACGCTTCCTCCCATTTCCAGACACACTCCTCTCTAGGGGACTCCTAGTGTGTTGGTGGTCACATTCGAGCCACATGTTTCTTCACCATTCAGCGTGTGGTGTTTTCCTTGTGTTTTCACACAAAGTACTGACAACGCTTCTATCTTCCCGAAACAAGATCTGAGTTGGGAGAAGCTTTCGACACAAGTTCGTTCTCAAGCAGTGGTATATGGCACTGTACTTGTCCCTTCGCTTTCAACGTCGGGACTTTCCTCCATCTTCTTCCCTGTAGATGGTCGTGGAAAGGCGATTTCTCTACCGTTTTGTTCCTTGAGAGCTTAGTGTCAGACACTTACACCTATATCTCCAAAGGCTTCATGCTTCCCGAACCAAGAGGTGAGCACGAAATCGTGTTGGACGTGGCCTTGTTTCTCTGTGTCCAGTGGAAGGCGCTGCTGAGGCGAGCACACGTATATTTGATGGCACTCCAACTTCATGACACAAGACTTTCGTGGAGAGAAACCCTCCCCACAACGTGTTCCTCACCGTAGTGTATCGTACTTTCCGTCTCTTTCCTTTCGCACTACGTTGTAACAAGGTGCTTCCATCCGTAGGGAAAGAGCGGGTCGTCGACGGACGGCAAACCTCTAGATTTGTTCTTAGAGTTAACCATGGGGAGGCAATCCTCCTCATGCTTCCTCACATCATACATATCCATACTCATCCTTCTTCATGGAACGACAGGAGACACATTCGGGACGGATGGCTAACTCTTGGGTACGTCCCTCATGCCTTCACACCCACTACGGAAAACACTTTTATCTTCCTGAAACTGTAGGATAGCTGAGGGAGGACTTCTTCCCAAGCGGTTGGTCAAGCAACGTCCCAGGTGACGGCACATTCTCTATGCCTTCACACGTTCATGCCAGAATGCCGCTCATACGTAGGTGTATGGCTTTCCAGGATATCCTTCTCCCACTTGAAGGCATGACCTTTCCCCTCTGATCTCTCTCATACTCTTGAAAACATTCCTCACGGAACAAGATTTGAATTGGGAGAGACAATCTACACTGACCATTTCTGTGGCACAGGCATGGGGCACATGCCTTGCGCTGCCGCACTTACATTGGAATAGACAAGCATTTTCAGGGAAGATGTTCGTAGAAACACGGTTTCTCTGCACTGATGTTTCCTGAGACTGAAGTGCACGCCGCCTGTTTCGGATTCAACACATACCTGTTGTGACTATGTTTTCCCCGTGACGCCAGTCGTAAGCTCGAAGTCGGGTTTGACACAGACTTGTTTCGCGCAGTTGAGTCTGTGGCTTTCCTTTGGCGAACTCACATACATTTGGAAACCCCTTTTAGCGTCGTGACCCATGGTGTCCATTGAGCGAAGCCCTCCATACAAAGTTGTTCCACGAGGAAGGTATATCAGGCCTTTCCTCTGCTTCCTTTCACACTTGGCGTATGCCCGCCTCGATCCTTCGGAAAGGAGAAGGTAGACGAAGGACCGCTCCTCCACAGCATTGCTTTTTAGAATTAAGTGTAGAGCTCGTTCCTTACACTTCCTCCGATTTCCACACACACACCTCTCTAGGGGACAACTTGTTAGTTGGTGGTCACATTCGACCCACATGTCTCTTCACAATTCAGCGTATGGCACTTTCCTTACGCGTTCACACGAAGTCCTGAAAGCGCTTCTATCTTCCTGAAACAAGATTTGAGTTGAGAGAAGCTTTCGACACAACTCTTTCTCAAACAGTGGTATATGGCACAGGAGTTGTGCCTTCACTGGTAACGTTGGAAAGTTCTTCCATCTTTTTCCCTGCAGGTGGCAGTGGAAAGACTATTTCCCTACCGTTTTGTTCCTTGAGAGGTGAGTGTAAGACCCTTACCTTATATAGCAACACTCATCTCTCCAAAGGCTTCTTTCTTCAAGAACCCAGATGTTAGCACGAAAGCCTGTTGGACATGGACTCGTTTCTCAGAATTCAGTGTGAGGCTACTACTACTGAGGCTAGTCCACGTGCATTTGAAGACCCATCCACCTCCATGACACAGGACTTGATGGAGAGAAACCCTCCGCCCAACGGGTTCCTCCCTGTAGAGGATCGCGCGTTCCATCGCTTTTCGTTCACGCTAGGTTTCCCAAGCTGCTTCCATCCTTACGAAAAGAGGTGGTAGTCGAAGGACGGCAACCCTCGAGATTTGTTCTTAGAGTTTAACAGACGTATGCCATCTTCCTTACGCTTCCGCACATTATCCATGTCCATGCACATCTTTCTTCATGGCCACGACAGTAGGCCAATTCGAAGCGGAGAGCTACGTCGAGCCGATGTCCCTTACGCCTTCACACCCACTACGGAAAACACTTTCCTCTCACCGAAACGATATGATAGTTGAGGGAAGACTTCTTCACAAGTGGTTTCTCAAGCACCGTCACAGGGCCCATTCTAGGTGCCTGCACCATTTCATGCTAAAGTGCTTCTCATCCTTCCGTGTATGTCTTTCTTGACGGATTTCCTTCTCACACGTAAAACCGTGTCCTTTTCCATCTGCTCTCACTCCTACTCTTGAAAACACTTCTCACGGAACAGGATTTGAATGGCGACAGACTATCGACACTAAGGACTTCTGTAGCACAGGCATGGGGCCCATACATTGCGATTTCACACTTCCATGGGAAAAGCCTACCATTTTCAGGGAAGATGTTAGTAGACACACGGTTTCTCGGGAGTGGTGTTTCTTCAGACTGAAGAGCACTCCCTTCGTTTAGGATTCAACACGTACGTTTGGTGACTAGGGATTCCGCGGGAACCCAGTTGGAAGCTCGAAGTCGCGTTTGACAGAGACTTGCTTCGCAGAGATTCGTGTATGCCTTTCCTTTGGCGAAGGCGCCTACATTTGAACACCCTTCCATCGTCGTGACACATGGTGTTCGTTGAGAAATGCCCTCCATAAGAATTTGTTCCGCGAGTAAGGTAGATCTCTCTTCCTTCCCCTCCGGATTCTTTCACACTTTGCTTCAAGCCGCTTCGTTCCTTAGCAAAGCAGATGGCAGTCGAAGGAACGCACCGCCACAGCGTTGTTTCTTAGACTTAAGTGTATAGCACGTTCCTTACGCTTCCTCCCATTTCCAGACACACACCTCTCTAGGGGACTACTAGTGTGTTGGTGGTCACATTCGAGCCACATGTTTCTTCACCATTCAGCGTGTGGAATTTTCCCTGTGTTTTCACACAAAGTACTGACAACGCTTCTATCTTCCCGAAACAAGATCTGAGTTGGGAGAAGCTTTCGACACAAGTTCGTTCTCAAGCAGTGTTATATGGCACAGTACTTGTGCCTTCGCTTTTAACGTCGGAACCTTCCTCCATCTTCTTCCCTGGAGATGGTAGTGGAAAGGCGATTTCTCTACCGTTTTGTTCCTTGAGAGCTGAGTGTCAGACGCTTACACATACATCTCCAACGGCTTCATGCTTCCCGAACCAAGAGGTTAGCCCGAAATCGTGTTGGACGTGGCCTTGTTTCTCTGAGTTCAGTGGAAGGCGCTGCTGAGGCGAGCTCACGTACATTTGAAGGCCCTTCCAACGTCACGACACAAGACTTTCGTGGAGAGAAACCCTCCGCACAACGTGTTCCTCGCCGGAGTGTATCGCGCTTTCCGTCTCTTTGCGTTCGCACTAAGTTGTAACAAGGTGCTTCCACCCGTAGGGAAAGAGCTGGTCGTCGACGGACGGCAACCGTCTAGATTTGTTCTTAGAGTTAAACACCCGTAGGCCATCCTCCTTATGCTTCCTCACATCATACATTTCCATACTCATCCTTCTTCATGGAACGACAGTAGACACATTCGGAACGGACGGCTAACTCTAGGGTACGTCCCTCATGCCTTCACACCCACTAGGGAAAACACTTTTATCTTCCTGAAACAATATGATAGCTGAGGGAAGACTTCCTCACAAGCGGTTGGTCAAGCACCGTCACAGGGCACGGCACATTCTTTATGCCTTCACACGTTCCTACCAGAATGCCGCGCATACGTCGGTGTATGGCTTTCCAGGATTTCCTTCTCCCACTTGAAGGCATGACATTTCCCGTCTGCTCTCTTTCATACTCTTGGAAACATTCTTCACGGAACAAGATTTGAATCGGGAGAGACAATCTACACTAACTATTTCTGTGGCACAGGCCTGGGGCACATGCCTTGCGCTGCCACACTTCCACTGGAATAGACACGCATTTTCAGGGAAGATGTTAGAAGAAACACGGTTTCTCTGTTTCCTCAGACTGAAGTGCACGCCGCCTGTTTCGGATTCAACAAATACCTGTTGTGACTCTGATTTCCCCGTGACGCCAGTCGTAAGCTCGAAGTCGGGTTTGACTCAGACTTGTTTCGCGCAGTTGAGTCTGTGGCTTTCCTCTGGCGAACTCACATACATTTGCAAAACCCAACATGGCCCATGTTGCCCATTGGGAGAAGCCCTCCATAAATGTTGTTCCACGAGGAAGGTATATCAGGCTTTTCCTCCGCTTCCTTTCACACTTGGCGCAAGGCCGCTTCGATCCTTCGGAAAGGAGAAGGTAGACGAAGGACCGCACCGCCACAGCGTTGTTTCTTAGACTTAAGTGTATAGCACGTTCCTTACGCTTCCTCCCATTTCCAGACACACTCCTCTCTAGGGGACTCCTAGTGTGTTGGTGGTCACATTCGAGCCACATGTTTCTTCACCATTCAGCGTGTGGTGTTTTCCTTGTGTTTTCACACAAAGTACTGACAACGCTTCTATCTTCCCGAAACAAGATCTGAGTTGGGAGAAGCTTTCGACACAAGTTCGTTCTCAAGCAGTGGTATATGGCACTGTACTTGTCCCTTCGCTTTCAACGTCGGGACTTTCCTCCATCTTCTTCCCTGTAGATGGTCGTGGAAAGGCGATTTCTCTACCGTTTTGTTCCTTGAGAGCTTAGTGTCAGACACTTACACCTATATCTCCAAAGGCTTCATGCTTCCCGAACCAAGAGGTGAGCACGAAATCGTGTTGGACGTGGCCTTGTTTCTCTGTGTCCAGTGGAAGGCGCTGCTGAGGCGAGCACACGTATATTTGATGGCACTCCAACTTCATGACACAAGACTTTCGTGGAGAGAAACCCTCCCCACAACGTGTTCCTCACCGTAGTGTATCGTACTTTCCGTCTCTTTCCTTTCGCACTACGTTGTAACAAGGTGCTTCCATCCGTAGGGAAAGAGCGGGTCGTCGACGGACGGCAAACCTCTAGATTTGTTCTTAGAGTTAACCATGGGGAGGCAATCCTCCTCATGCTTCCTCACATCATACATATCCATACTCATCCTTCTTCATGGAACGACAGGAGACACATTCGGGACGGACGGCTAACTCTTGGGTACGTCCCTCATGCCTTCACACCCACTACGGAAAACACTTTTATCTTCCTGAAACTGTAGGATAGCTGAGGGAGGACTTCTTCCCAAGCGGTTGGTCAAGCAACGTCCCAGGTGACGGCACATTCTCTATGCCTTCACACGTTCATGCCAGAATGCCGCTCATACGTAGGTGTATGGCTTTCCAGGATATCCTTCTCCCACTTGAAGGCATGACCTTTCCCCTCTGATCTCTCTCATACTCTTGAAAACATTCCTCACGGAACAAGATTTGAATTGGGAGAGACAATCTACACTGACCATTTCTGTGGCACAGGCATGGGGCACATGCCTTGCGCTGCCGCACTTACATTGGAATAGACAAGCATTTTCAGGGAAGATGTTCGTAGAAACACGGTTTCTCTGCACTGATGTTTCCTGAGACTGAAGTGCACGCCGCCTGTTTCGGATTCAACACATACCTGTTGTGACTATGTTTTCCCCGTGACGCCAGTCGTAAGCTCGAAGTCGGGTTTGACACAGACTTGTTTCGCGCAGTTGAGTCTGTGGCTTTCCTTTGGCGAACTCACATACATTTGGAAACCCCTTTTAGCGTCGTGACCCATGGTGTCCATTGAGCGAAGCCCTCCATACAAAGTTGTTCCACGAGGAAGGTATATCAGGCCTTTCCTCTGCTTCCTTTCACACTTGGCGTATGCCCGCCTCGATCCTTCGGAAAGGAGAAGGTAGACGAAGGACCGCTCCTCCACAGCATTGCTTTTTAGAATTAAGTGTAGAGCTCGTTCCTTACACTTCCTCCGATTTCCACACACACACCTCTCTAGGGGACAACTTGTTAGTTGGTGGTCACATTCGACCCACATGTCTCTTCACAATTCAGCGTATGGCACTTTCCTTACGCGTTCACACGAAGTCCTGAAAGCGCTTCTATCTTCCTGAAACAAGATTTGAGTTGAGAGAAGCTTTCGACACAACTCTTTCTCAAACAGTGGTATATGGCACAGGAGTTGTGCCTTCACTGGTAACGTTGGAAAGTTCTTCCATCTTTTTCCCTGCAGGTGGCAGTGGAAAGACTATTTCCCTACCGTTTTGTTCTTTGAGAGGTGAGTGTAAGACCCTTACCTTATATAGCAACACTCATCTCTCCAAAGGCTTCTTTCTTCAAGAACCCAGATGTTAGCACGAAAGCCTGTTGGACATGGACTCGTTTCTCAGAATTCAGTGTGAGGCTACTACTACTGAGGCTAGTCCACGTGCATTTGAAGACCCATCCACCTCCATGACACAGGACTTGATGGAGAGAAACCCTCCGCCCAACGGGTTCCTCCCTGTAGAGGATCGCGCGTTCCATCGCTTTTCGTTCACGCTAGGTTTCCCAAGCTGCTTCCATCCTTACGAAAAGAGGTGGTAGTCGAAGGACGGCAACCCTCGAGATTTGTTCTTAGAGTTTAACAGACGTATGCCATCTTCCTTACGCTTCCGCACATTATCCATGTCCATGCACATCTTTCTTCATGGCCACGACAGTAGGCCAATTCGAAGCGGAGAGCTACGTCGAGCCGATGTCCCTTACGCCTTCACACCCACTACGGAAAACACTTTCCTCTCACCGAAACGATATGATAGTTGAGGGAAGACTTCTTCACAAGTGGTTTCTCAAGCACCGTCACAGGGCCCATTCTAGGTGCCTGCACCATTTCATGCTAAAGTGCTTCTCATCCTTCCGTGTATGTCTTTCTTGACGGATTTCCTTCTCACACGTAAAACCGTGTCCTTTTCCATCTGCTCTCACTCCTACTCTTGAAAACACTTCTCACGGAACAGGATTTGAATGGCGACAGACTATCGACACTAAGGACTTCTGTAGCACAGGCATGGGGCCCATACATTGCGATTTCACACTTCCATGGGAAAAGCCTACCATTTTCAGGGAAGATGTTAGTAGACACACGGTTTCTCGGGAGTGGTGTTTCTTCAGACTGAAGAGCACTCCCTTCGTTTAGGATTCAACACGTACGTTTGGTGACTAGGGATTCCGCGGGAACCCAGTTGGAAGCTCGAAGTCGCGTTTGACAGAGACTTGCTTCGCAGAGATTCGTGTATGCCTTTCCTTTGGCGAAGGCGCCTACATTTGAACACCCTTCCATCGTCGTGACACATGGTGTTCGTTGAGAAATGCCCTCCATAAGAATTTGTTCCGCGAGTAAGGTAGATCTCTCTTCCTTCCCCTCCGGATTCTTTCACACTTTGCTTCAAGCCGCTTCGTTCCTTAGCAAAGCAGATGGCAGTCGAAGGAACGCACCGCCACAGCGTTGTTTCTTAGACTTAAGTGTATAGCACGTTCCTTACGCTTCCTCCCATTTCCAGACACACACCTCTCTAGGGGACTGCTAGTGTGTTGGTGGTCACATTCGAGCCACATGTTTCTTCACCATTCAGCGTGTGGAATTTTCCTTGTGTTTTCACACAAAGTACTGACAACGCTTCGATCTTCCCGAAACAAGATCTGAGTTGGGAGAAGCTTTCGACACAAGTTCGTTCTCAAGCAGTGTTATATGGCACAGTACTTGTGCCTTCGCTTTTAACGTCGGAACCTTCCTCCATCTTCTTCCCTGGAGATGGTAGTGGAAAGGCGATTTCTCTACCGTTTTGTTCCTTGAGAGCTGAGTGTCAGACGCTTACACATACATCTCCAACGGCTTCATGCTTCCCGAACCAAGAGGTTAGCCCGAAATCGTGTTGGACGTGGCCTTGTTTCTCTGAGTTCAGTGGAAGGCGCTGCTGAGGCGAGCTCACGTACATTTGAAGGCCCTTCCAACGTCACGACACAAGACTTTCGTGGAGAGAAACCCTCCGCACAACGTGTTCCTCGCCGGAGTGTATCGCGCTTTCCGTCTCTTTGCGTTCGCACTAAGTTGTAACAAGGTGCTTCCACCCGTAGGGAAAGAGCTGGTCGTCGACGGACGGCAACCGTCTAGATTTGTTCTTAGAGTTAAACACCCGTAGGCCATCCTCCTTATGCTTCCTCACATCATACATTTCCATACTCATCCTTCTTCATGGAACGACAGTAGACACATTCGGAACGGACGGCTAACTCTAGGGTACGTCCCTCATGCCTTCACACCCACTAGGGAAAACACTTTTATCTTCCTGAAACAATATGATAGCTGAGGGAAGACTTCCTCACAAGCGGTTGGTCAAGCACCGTCACAGGGCACGGCACATTCTTTATGCCTTCACACGTTCCTACCAGAATGCCGCGCATACGTCGGTGTATGGCTTTCCAGGATTTCCTTCTCCCACTTGAAGGCATGACATTTCCCGTCTGCTCTCTTTCATACTCTTGGAAACATTCTTCACGGAACAAGATTTGAATCGGGAGAGACAATCTACACTAACTATTTCTGTGGCACAGGCCTGGGGCACATGCCTTGCGCTGCCACACTTCCACTGGAATAGACACGCATTTTCAGGGAAGATGTTAGAAGAAACACGGTTTCTCTGTTTCCTCAGACTGAAGTGCACGCCGCCTGTTTCGGATTCAACAAATACCTGTTGTGACTCTGATTTCCCCGTGACGCCAGTCGTAAGCTCGAAGTCGGGTTTGACTCAGACTTGTTTCGCGCAGTTGAGTCTGTGGCTTTCCTCTGGCGAACTCACATACATTTGCAAAACCCAACATGGCCCATGTTGCCCATTGGGAGAAGCCCTCCATAAATGTTGTTCCACGAGGAAGGTATATCAGGCTTTTCCTCCGCTTCCTTTCACACTTGGCGCAAGGCCGCTTCGATCCTTCGGAAAGGAGAAGGTAGACGAAGGACCGCACCGCCACAGCGTTGTTTCTTAGACTTAAGTGTATAGCACGTTCCTTACGCTTCCTCCCATTTCCAGACACACTCCTCTCTAGGGGACTCCTAGTGTGTTGGTGGTCACATTCGAGCCACATGTTTCTTCACCATTCAGCGTGTGGTGTTTTCCTTGTGTTTTCACACAAAGTACTGACAACGCTTCTATCTTCCCGAAACAAGATCTGAGTTGGGAGAAGCTTTCGACACAAGTTCGTTCTCAAGCAGTGGTATATGGCACTGTACTTGTCCCTTCGCTTTCAACGTCGGGACTTTCCTCCATCTTCTTCCCTGTAGATGGTCGTGGAAAGGCGATTTCTCTACCGTTTTGTTCCTTGAGAGCTTAGTGTCAGACACTTACACCTATATCTCCAAAGGCTTCATGCTTCCCGAACCAAGAGGTGAGCACGAAATCGTGTTGGACGTGGCCTTGTTTCTCTGTGTCCAGTGGAAGGCGCTGCTGAGGCGAGCACACGTATATTTGATGGCACTCCAACTTCATGACACAAGACTTTCGTGGAGAGAAACCCTCCCCACAACGTGTTCCTCACCGTAGTGTATCGTACTTTCCGTCTCTTTCCTTTCGCACTACGTTGTAACAAGGTGCTTCCATCCGTAGGGAAAGAGCGGGTCGTCGACGGACGGCAAACCTCTAGATTTGTTCTTAGAGTTAACCATGGGGAGGCAATCCTCCTCATGCTTCCTCACATCATACATATCCATACTCATCCTTCTTCATGGAACGACAGGAGACACATTCGGGACGGACGGCTAACTCTTGGGTACGTCCCTCATGCCTTCACACCCACTACGGAAAACACTTTTATCTTCCTGAAACTGTAGGATAGCTGAGGGAGGACTTCTTCCCAAGCGGTTGGTCAAGCAACGTCCCAGGTGACGGCACATTCTCTATGCCTTCACACGTTCATGCCAGAATGCCGCTCATACGTAGGTGTATGGCTTTCCAGGATATCCTTCTCCCACTTGAAGGCATGACCTTTCCCCTCTGATCTCTCTCATACTCTTGAAAACATTCCTCACGGAACAAGATTTGAATTGGGAGAGACAATCTACACTGACCATTTCTGTGGCACAGGCATGGGGCACATGCCTTGCGCTGCCGCACTTACATTGGAATAGACAAGCATTTTCAGGGAAGATGTTCGTAGAAACACGGTTTCTCTGCACTGATGTTTCCTGAGACTGAAGTGCACGCCGCCTGTTTCGGATTCAACACATACCTGTTGTGACTATGTTTTCCCCGTGACGCCAGTCGTAAGCTCGAAGTCGGGTTTGACACAGACTTGTTTCGCGCAGTTGAGTCTGTGGCTTTCCTTTGGCGAACTCACATACATTTGGAAACCCCTTTTAGCGTCGTGACCCATGGTGTCCATTGAGCGAAGCCCTCCATACAAAGTTGTTCCACGAGGAAGGTATATCAGGCCTTTCCTCTGCTTCCTTTCACACTTGGCGTATGCCCGCCTCGATCCTTCGGAAAGGAGAAGGTAGACGAAGGACCGCTCCTCCACAGCATTGCTTTTTAGAATTAAGTGTAGAGCTCGTTCCTTACACTTCCTCCGATTTCCACACACACACCTCTCTAGGGGACAACTTGTTAGTTGGTGGTCACATTCGACCCACATGTCTCTTCACAATTCAGCGTATGGCACTTTCCTTACGCGTTCACACGAAGTCCTGAAAGCGCTTCTATCTTCCTGAAACAAGATTTGAGTTGAGAGAAGCTTTCGACACAACTCTTTCTCAAACAGTGGTATATGGCACAGGAGTTGTGCCTTCACTGGTAACGTTGGAAAGTTCTTCCATCTTTTTCCCTGCAGGTGGCAGTGGAAAGACTATTTCCCTACCGTTTTGTTCCTTGAGAGGTGAGTGTAAGACCCTTACCTTATATAGCAACACTCATCTCTCCAAAGGCTTCTTTCTTCAAGAACCCAGATGTTAGCACGAAAGCCTGTTGGACATGGACTCGTTTCTCAGAATTCAGTGTGAGGCTACTACTACTGAGGCTAGTCCACGTGCATTTGAAGACCCATCCACCTCCATGACACAGGACTTGATGGAGAGAAACCCTCCGCCCAACGGGTTCCTCCCTGTAGAGGATCGCGCGTTCCATCGCTTTTCGTTCACGCTAGGTTTCCCAAGCTGCTTCCATCCTTACGAAAAGAGGTGGTAGTCGAAGGACGGCAACCCTCGAGATTTGTTCTTAGAGTTTAACAGACGTATGCCATCTTCCTTACGCTTCCGCACATTATCCATGTCCATGCACATCTTTCTTCATGGCCACGACAGTAGGCCAATTCGAAGCGGAGAGCTACGTCGAGCCGATGTCCCTTACGCCTTCACACCCACTACGGAAAACACTTTCCTCTCACCGAAACGATATGATAGTTGAGGGAAGACTTCTTCACAAGTGGTTTCTCAAGCACCGTCACAGGGCCCATTCTAGGTGCCTGCACCATTTCATGCTAAAGTGCTTCTCATCCTTCCGTGTATGTCTTTCTTGACGGATTTCCTTCTCACACGTAAAACCGTGTCCTTTTCCATCTGCTCTCACTCCTACTCTTGAAAACACTTCTCACGGAACAGGATTTGAATGGCGACAGACTATCGACACTAAGGACTTCTGTAGCACAGGCATGGGGCCCATACATTGCGATTTCACACTTCCATGGGAAAAGCCTACCATTTTCAGGGAAGATGTTAGTAGACACACGGTTTCTCGGGAGTGGTGTTTCTTCAGACTGAAGAGCACTCCCTTCGTTTAGGATTCAACACGTACGTTTGGTGACTAGGGATTCCGCGGGAACCCAGTTGGAAGCTCGAAGTCGCGTTTGACAGAGACTTGCTTCGCAGAGATTCGTGTATGCCTTTCCTTTGGCGAAGGCGCCTACATTTGAACACCCTTCCATCGTCGTGACACATGGTGTTCGTTGAGAAATGCCCTCCATAAGAATTTGTTCCGCGAGTAAGGTAGATCTCTCTTCCTTCCCCTCCGGATTCTTTCACACTTTGCTTCAAGCCGCTTCGTTCCTTAGCAAAGCAGATGGCAGTCGAAGGAACGCACCGCCACAGCGTTGTTTCTTAGACTTAAGTGTATAGCACGTTCCTTACGCTTCCTCCCATTTCCAGACACACACCTCTCTAGGGGACTACTAGTGTGTTGGTGGTCACATTCGAGCCACATGTTTCTTCACCATTCAGCGTGTGGAATTTTCCCTGTGTTTTCACACAAAGTACTGACAACGCTTCGATCTTCCCGAAACAAGATCTGAGTTGGGAGAAGCTTTCGACACAAGTTCGTTCTCAAGCAGTGTTATATGGCACAGTACTTGTGCCTTCGCTTTTAACGTCGGAACCTTCCTCCATCTTCTTCCCTGGAGATGGTAGTGGAAAGGCGATTTCTCTACCGTTTTGTTCCTTGAGAGCTGAGTGTCAGACGCTTACACATACATCTCCAACGGCTTCATGCTTCCCGAACCAAGAGGTTAGCCCGAAATCGTGTTGGACGTGGCCTTGTTTCTCTGAGTTCAGTGGAAGGCGCTGCTGAGGCGAGCTCACGTACATTTGAAGGCCCTTCCAACGTCACGACACAAGACTTTCGTGGAGAGAAACCCTCCGCACAACGTGTTCCTCGCCGGAGTGTATCGCGCTTTCCGTCTCTTTGCGTTCGCACTAAGTTGTAACAAGGTGCTTCCACCCGTAGGGAAAGAGCTGGTCGTCGACGGACGGCAACCGTCTAGATTTGTTCTTAGAGTTAAACACCCGTAGGCCATCCTCCTTATGCTTCCTCACATCATACATTTCCATACTCATCCTTCTTCATGGAACGACAGTAGACACATTCGGAACGGACGGCTAACTCTAGGGTACGTCCCTCATGCCTTCACACCCACTAGGGAAAACACTTTTATCTTCCTGAAACAATATGATAGCTGAGGGAAGACTTCCTCACAAGCGGTTGGTCAAGCACCGTCACAGGGCACGGCACATTCTTTATGCCTTCACACGTTCCTACCAGAATGCCGCGCATACGTCGGTGTATGGCTTTCCAGGATTTCCTTCTCCCACTTGAAGGCATGACATTTCCCGTCTGCTCTCTTTCATACTCTTGGAAACATTCTTCACGGAACAAGATTTGAATCGGGAGAGACAATCTACACTAACTATTTCTGTGGCACAGGCCTGGGGCACATGCCTTGCGCTGCCACACTTCCACTGGAATAGACACGCATTTTCAGGGAAGATGTTAGAAGAAACACGGTTTCTCTGTTTCCTCAGACTGAAGTGCACGCCGCCTGTTTCGGATTCAACAAATACCTGTTGTGACTCTGATTTCCCCGTGACGCCAGTCGTAAGCTCGAAGTCGGGTTTGACTCAGACTTGTTTCGCGCAGTTGAGTCTGTGGCTTTCCTCTGGCGAACTCACATACATTTGCAAAACCCAACATGGCCCATGTTGCCCATTGGGAGAAGCCCTCCATAAATGTTGTTCCACGAGGAAGGTATATCAGGCTTTTCCTCCGCTTCCTTTCACACTTGGCGCAAGGCCGCTTCGATCCTTCGGAAAGGAGAAGGTAGACGAAGGACCGCACCGCCACAGCGTTGTTTCTTAGACTTAAGTGTATAGCACGTTCCTTACGCTTCCTCCCATTTCCAGACACACTCCTCTCTAGGGGACTCCTAGTGTGTTGGTGGTCACATTCGAGCCACATGTTTCTTCACCATTCAGCGTGTGGTGTTTTCCTTGTGTTTTCACACAAAGTACTGACAATGCTTCTATCTTCCCGAAACAAGATCTGAGTTGGGAGAAGCTTTCGACACAAGTTCGTTCTCAAGCAGTGGTATATGGCACTGTACTTGTCCCTTCGCTTTCAACGTCGGGACTTTCCTCCATCTTCTTCCCTGTAGATGGTCGTGGAAAGGCGATTTCTCTACCGTTTTGTTCCTTGAGAGCTTAGTGTCAGACACTTACACCTATATCTCCAAAGGCTTCATGCTTCCCGAACCAAGAGGTGAGCACGAAATCGTGTTGGACGTGGCCTTGTTTCTCTGTGTCCAGTGGAAGGCGCTGCTGAGGCGAGCACACGTATATTTGATGGCACTCCAACTTCATGACACAAGACTTTCGTGGAGAGAAACCCTCCCCACAACGTGTTCCTCACCGTAGTGTATCGTACTTTCCGTCTCTTTCCTTTCGCACTACGTTGTAACAAGGTGCTTCCATCCGTAGGGAAAGAGCGGGTCGTCGACGGACGGCAAACCTCTAGATTTGTTCTTAGAGTTAACCATGGGGAGGCAATCCTCCTCATGCTTCCTCACATCATACATATCCATACTCATCCTTCTTCATGGAACGACAGGAGACACATTCGGGACGGACGGCTAACTCTTGGGTACGTCCCTCATGCCTTCACACCCACTACGGAAAACACTTTTATCTTCCTGAAACTGTAGGATAGCTGAGGGAGGACTTCTTCCCAAGCGGTTGGTCAAGCAACGTCCCAGGTGACGGCACATTCTCTATGCCTTCACACGTTCATGCCAGAATGCCGCTCATACGTAGGTGTATGGCTTTCCAGGATATCCTTCTCCCACTTGAAGGCATGACCTTTCCCCTCTGATCTCTCTCATACTCTTGAAAACATTCCTCACGGAACAAGATTTGAATTGGGAGAGACAATCTACACTGACCATTTCTGTGGCACAGGCATGGGGCACATGCCTTGCGCTGCCGCACTTACATTGGAATAGACAAGCATTTTCAGGGAAGATGTTCGTAGAAACACGGTTTCTCTGCACTGATGTTTCCTGAGACTGAAGTGCACGCCGCCTGTTTCGGATTCAACACATACCTGTTGTGACTATGTTTTCCCCGTGACGCCAGTCGTAAGCTCGAAGTCGGGTTTGACACAGACTTGTTTCGCGCAGTTGAGTCTGTGGCTTTCCTTTGGCGAACTCACATACATTTGGAAACCCCTTTTAGCGTCGTGACCCATGGTGTCCATTGAGCGAAGCCCTCCATACAAAGTTGTTCCACGAGGAAGGTATATCAGGCCTTTCCTCTGCTTCCTTTCACACTTGGCGTATGCCCGCCTCGATCCTTCGGAAAGGAGAAGGTAGACGAAGGACCGCTCCTCCACAGCATTGCTTTTTAGAATTAAGTGTAGAGCTCGTTCCTTACACTTCCTCCGATTTCCACACACACACCTCTCTAGGGGACAACTTGTTAGTTGGTGGTCACATTCGACCCACATGTCTCTTCACAATTCAGCGTATGGCACTTTCCTTACGCGTTCACACGAAGTCCTGAAAGCGCTTCTATCTTCCTGAAACAAGATTTGAGTTGAGAGAAGCTTTCGACACAACTCTTTCTCAAACAGTGGTATATGGCACAGGAGTTGTGCCTTCACTGGTAACGTTGGAAAGTTCTTCCATCTTTTTCCCTGCAGGTGGCAGTGGAAAGACTATTTCCCTACCGTTTTGTTCTTTGAGAGGTGAGTGTAAGACCCTTACCTTATATAGCAACACTCATCTCTCCAAAGGCTTCTTTCTTCAAGAACCCAGATGTTAGCACGAAAGCCTGTTGGACATGGACTCGTTTCTCAGAATTCAGTGTGAGGCTACTACTACTGAGGCTAGTCCACGTGCATTTGAAGACCCATCCACCTCCATGACACAGGACTTGATGGAGAGAAACCCTCCGCCCAACGGGTTCCTCCCTGTAGAGGATCGCGCGTTCCATCGCTTTTCGTTCACGCTAGGTTTCCCAAGCTGCTTCCATCCTTACGAAAAGAGGTGGTAGTCGAAGGACGGCAACCCTCGAGATTTGTTCTTAGAGTTTAACAGACGTATGCCATCTTCCTTACGCTTCCGCACATTATCCATGTCCATGCACATCTTTCTTCATGGCCACGACAGTAGGCCAATTCGAAGCGGAGAGCTACGTCGAGCCGATGTCCCTTACGCCTTCACACCCACTACGGAAAACACTTTCCTCTCACCGAAACGATATGATAGTTGAGGGAAGACTTCTTCACAAGTGGTTTCTCAAGCACCGTCACAGGGCCCATTCTAGGTGCCTGCACCGTTTCATGCTAAAGTGCTTCTCATCCTTCCGTGTATGTCTTTCTTGACGGATTTCCTTCTCACACGTAAAACCGTGTCCTTTTCCATCTGCTCTCACTCCTACTCTTGAAAACACTTCTCACGGAACAGGATTTGAATGGCGACAGACTATCGACACTAAGGACTTCTGTAGCACAGGCATGGGGCCCATACATTGCGATTTCACACTTCCATGGGAAAAGCCTACCATTTTCAGGGAAGATGTTAGTAGACACACGGTTTCTCGGGAGTGGTGTTTCTTCAGACTGAAGAGCACTCCCTTCGTTTAGGATTCAACACGTACGTTTGGTGACTAGGGATTCCGCGGGAACCCAGTTGGAAGCTCGAAGTCGCGTTTGACAGAGACTTGCTTCGCAGAGATTCGTGTATGCCTTTCCTTTGGCGAAGGCGCCTACATTTGAACACCCTTCCATCGTCGTGACACATGGTGTTCGTTGAGAAATGCCCTCCATAAGAATTTGTTCCGCGAGTAAGGTAGATCTCTCTTCCTTCCCCTCCGGATTCTTTCACACTTTGCTTCAAGCCGCTTCGTTCCTTAGCAAAGCAGATGGCAGTCGAAGGAACGCACCGCCACAGCGTTGTTTCTTAGACTTAAGTGTATAGCACGTTCCTTACGCTTCCTCCCATTTCCAGACACACACCTCTCTAGGGGACTACTAGTGTGTTGGTGGTCACATTCGAGCCACATGTTTCTTCACCATTCAGCGTGTGGAATTTTCCTTGTGTTTTCACACAAAGTACTGACAACGCTTCGATCTTCCCGAAACAAGATCTGAGTTGGGAGAAGCTTTCGACACAAGTTCGTTCTCAAGCAGTGTTATATGGCACAGTACTTGTGCCTTCGCTTTTAACGTCGGAACCTTCCTCCATCTTCTTCCCTGGAGATGGTAGTGGAAAGGCGATTTCTCTACCGTTTTGTTCCTTGAGAGCTGAGTGTCAGACGCTTACACATACATCTCCAACGGCTTCATGCTTCCCGAACCAAGAGGTTAGCCCGAAATCGTGTTGGACGTGGCCTTGTTTCTCTGAGTTCAGTGGAAGGCGCTGCTGAGGCGAGCTCACGTACATTTGAAGGCCCTTCCAACGTCACGACACAAGACTTTCGTGGAGAGAAACCCTCCGCACAACGTGTTCCTCGCCGGAGTGTATCGCGCTTTCCGTCTCTTTGCGTTCGCACTAAGTTGTAACAAGGTGCTTCCACCCGTAGGGAAAGAGCTGGTCGTCGACGGACGGCAACCGTCTAGATTTGTTCTTAGAGTTAAACACCCGTAGGCCATCCTCCTTATGCTTCCTCACATCATACATTTCCATACTCATCCTTCTACATGGAACGACAGTAGACACATTCGGAACGGACGGCTAACTCTAGGGTACGTCCCTCATGCCTTCACACCCACTAGGGAAAACACTTTTATCTTCCTGAAACAATATGATAGCTGAGGGAAGACTTCCTCACAAGCGGTTGGTCAAGCACCGTCACAGGGCACGGCACATTCTTTATGCCTTCACACGTTCCTACCAGAATGCCGCGCATACGTCGGTGTATGGCTTTCCAGGATTTCCTTCTCCCACTTGAAGGCATGACATTTCCCGTCTGCTCTCTTTCATACTCTTGGAAACATTCTTCACGGAACAAGATTTGAATCGGGAGAGACAATCTACACTAACTATTTCTGTGGCACAGGCCTGGGGCACATGCCTTGCGCTGCCACACTTCCACTGGAATAGACACGCATTTTCAGGGAAGATGTTAGAAGAAACACGGTTTCTCTGTTTCCTCAGACTGAAGTGCACGCCGCCTGTTTCGGATTCAACAAATACCTGTTGTGACTCTGATTTCCCCGTGACGCCAGTCGTAAGCTCGAAGTCGGGTTCGACTCAGACTTGTTTCGCGCAGTTGAGTCTGTGGCTTTCCTCTGGCGAACTCACATACATTTGCAAAACCCAACATGGCCCATGTTGCCCATTGGGAGAAGCCCTCCATAAATGTTGTTCCACGAGGAAGGTATATCAGGCTTTTCCTCCGCTTCCTTTCACACTTGGCGCAAGGCCGCTTCGATCCTTCGGAAAGGAGAAGGTAGACGAAGGACCGCACCGCCACAGCGTTGTTTCTTAGACTTAAGTGTATAGCACGTTCCTTACGCTTCCTCCCATTTCCAGACACACTCCTCTCTAGGGGACTCCTAGTGTGTTGGTGGTCACATTCGAGCCACATGTTTCTTCACCATTCAGCGTGTGGTGTTTTCCTTGTGTTTTCACACAAAGTACTGACAACGCTTCTATCTTCCCGAAACAAGATCTGAGTTGGGAGAAGCTTTCGACACAAGTTCGTTCTCAAGCAGTGGTATATGGCACTGTACTTGTCCCTTCGCTTTCAACGTCGGGACTTTCCTCCATCTTCTTCCCTGTAGATGGTCGTGGAAAGGCGATTTCTCTACCGTTTTGTTCCTTGAGAGCTTAGTGTCAGACACTTACACCTATATCTCCAAAGGCTTCATGCTTCCCGAACCAAGAGGTGAGCACGAAATCGTGTTGGACGTGGCCTTGTTTCTCTGTGTCCAGTGGAAGGCGCTGCTGAGGCGAGCACACGTATATTTGATGGCACTCCAACTTCATGACACAAGACTTTCGTGGAGAGAAACCCTCCCCACAACGTGTTCCTCACCGTAGTGTATCGTACTTTCCGTCTCTTTCCTTTCGCACTACGTTGTAACAAGGTGCTTCCATCCGTAGGGAAAGAGCGGGTCGTCGACGGACGGCAAACCTCTAGATTTGTTCTTAGAGTTAACCATGGGGAGGCAATCCTCCTCATGCTTCCTCACATCATACATATCCATACTCATCCTTCTTCATGGAACGACAGGAGACACATTCGGGACGGACGGCTAACTCTTGGGTACGTCCCTCATGCCTTCACACCCACTACGGAAAACACTTTTATCTTCCTGAAACTGTAGGATAGCTGAGGGAGGACTTCTTCCCAAGCGGTTGGTCAAGCAACGTCCCAGGTGACGGCACATTCTCTATGCCTTCACACGTTCATGCCAGAATGCCGCTCATACGTAGGTGTATGGCTTTCCAGGATATCCTTCTCCCACTTGAAGGCATGACCTTTCCCCTCTGATCTCTCTCATACTCTTGAAAACATTCCTCACGGAACAAGATTTGAATTGGGAGAGACAATCTACACTGACCATTTCTGTGGCACAGGCATGGGGCACATGCCTTGCGCTGCCGCACTTACATTGGAATAGACAAGCATTTTCAGGGAAGATGTTCGTAGAAACACGGTTTCTCTGCACTGATGTTTCCTGAGACTGAAGTGCACGCCGCCTGTTTCGGATTCAACACATACCTGTTGTGACTATGTTTTCCCCGTGACGCCAGTCGTAAGCTCGAAGTCGGGTTTGACACAGACTTGTTTCGCGCAGTTGAGTCTGTGGCTTTCCTTTGGCGAACTCACATACATTTGGAAACCCCTTTTAGCGTCGTGACCCATGGTGTCCATTGAGCGAAGCCCTCCATACAAAGTTGTTCCACGAGGAAGGTATATCAGGCCTTTCCTCTGCTTCCTTTCACACTTGGCGTATGCCCGCCTCGATCCTTCGGAAAGGAGAAGGTAGACGAAGGACCGCTCCTCCACAGCATTGCTTTTTAGAATTAAGTGTAGAGCTCGTTCCTTACACTTCCTCCGATTTCCACACACACACCTCTCTAGGGGACAACTTGTTAGTTGGTGGTCACATTCGACCCACATGTCTCTTCACAATTCAGCGTATGGCACTTTCCTTACGCGTTCACACGAAGTCCTGAAAGCGCTTCTATCTTCCTGAAACAAGATTTGAGTTGAGAGAAGCTTTCGACACAACTCTTTCTCAAACAGTGGTATATGGCACAGGAGTTGTGCCTTCACTGGTAACGTTGGAAAGTTCTTCCATCTTTTTCCCTGCAGGTGGCAGTGGAAAGACTATTTCCCTACCGTTTTGTTCTTTGAGAGGTGAGTGTAAGACCCTTACCTTATATAGCAACACTCATCTCTCCAAAGGCTTCTTTCTTCAAGAACCCAGATGTTAGCACGAAAGCCTGTTGGACATGGACTCGTTTCTCAGAATTCAGTGTGAGGCTACTACTACTGAGGCTAGTCCACGTGCATTTGAAGACCCATCCACCTCCATGACACAGGACTTGATGGAGAGAAACCCTCCGCCCAACGGGTTCCTCCCTGTAGAGGATCGCGCGTTCCATCGCTTTTCGTTCACGCTAGGTTTCCCAAGCTGCTTCCATCCTTACGAAAAGAGGTGGTAGTCGAAGGACGGCAACCCTCGAGATTTGTTCTTAGAGTTTAACAGACGTATGCCATCTTCCTTACGCTTCCGCACATTATCCATGTCCATGCACATCTTTCTTCATGGCCACGACAGTAGGCCAATTCGAAGCGGAGAGCTACGTCGAGCCGATGTCCCTTACGCCTTCACACCCACTACGGAAAACACTTTCCTCTCACCGAAACGATATGATAGTTGAGGGAAGACTTCTTCACAAGTGGTTTCTCAAGCACCGTCACAGGGCCCATTCTAGGTGCCTGCACCATTTCATGCTAAAGTGCTTCTCATCCTTCCGTGTATGTCTTTCTTGACGGATTTCCTTCTCACACGTAAAACCGTGTCCTTTTCCATCTGCTCTCACTCCTACTCTTGAAAACACTTCTCACGGAACAGGATTTGAATGGCGACAGACTATCGACACTAAGGACTTCTGTAGCACAGGCATGGGGCCCATACATTGCGATTTCACACTTCCATGGGAAAAGCCTACCATTTTCAGGGAAGATGTTAGTAGACACACGGTTTCTCGGGAGTGGTGTTTCTTCAGACTGAAGAGCACTCCCTTCGTTTAGGATTCAACACGTACGTTTGGTGACTAGGGATTCCGCGGGAACCCAGTTGGAAGCTCGAAGTCGCGTTTGACAGAGACTTGCTTCGCAGAGATTCGTGTATGCCTTTCCTTTGGCGAAGGCGCCTACATTTGAACACCCTTCCATCGTCGTGACACATGGTGTTCGTTGAGAAATGCCCTCCATAAGAATTTGTTCCGCGAGTAAGGTAGATCTCTCTTCCTTCCCCTCCGGATTCTTTCACACTTTGCTTCAAGCCGCTTCGTTCCTTAGCAAAGCAGATGGCAGTCGAAGGAACGCACCGCCACAGCGTTGTTTCTTAGACTTAAGTGTATAGCACGTTCCTTACGCTTCCTCCCATTTCCAGACACACACCTCTCTAGGGGACTACTAGTGTGTTGGTGGTCACATTCGAGCCACATGTTTCTTCACCATTCAGCGTGTGGAATTTTCCTTGTGTTTTCACACAAAGTACTGACAACGCTTCGATCTTCCCGAAACAAGATCTGAGTTGGGAGAAGCTTTCGACACAAGTTCGTTCTCAAGCAGTGTTATATGGCACAGTACTTGTGCCTTCGCTTTTAACGTCGGAACCTTCCTCCATCTTCTTCCCTGGAGATGGTAGTGGAAAGGCGATTTCTCTACCGTTTTGTTCCTTGAGAGCTGAGTGTCAGACGCTTACACATACATCTCCAACGGCTTCATGCTTCCCGAACCAAGAGGTTAGCCCGAAATCGTGTTGGACGTGGCCTTGTTTCTCTGAGTTCAGTGGAAGGCGCTGCTGAGGCGAGCTCACGTACATTTGAAGGCCCTTCCAACGTCACGACACAAGACTTTCGTGGAGAGAAACCCTCCGCACAACGTGTTCCTCGCCGGAGTGTATCGCGCTTTCCGTCTCTTTGCGTTCGCACTAAGTTGTAACAAGGTGCTTCCACCCGTAGGGAAAGAGCTGGTCGTCGACGGACGGCAACCGTCTAGATTTGTTCTTAGAGTTAAACACCCGTAGGCCATCCTCCTTATGCTTCCTCACATCATACATTTCCATACTCATCCTTCTACATGGAACGACAGTAGACACATTCGGAACGGACGGCTAACTCTAGGGTACGTCCCTCATGCCTTCACACCCACTAGGGAAAACACTTTTATCTTCCTGAAACAATATGATAGCTGAGGGAAGACTTCCTCACAAGCGGTTGGTCAAGCACCGTCACAGGGCACGGCACATTCTTTATGCCTTCACACGTTCCTACCAGAATGCCGCGCATACGTCGGTGTATGGCTTTCCAGGATTTCCTTCTCCCACTTGAAGGCATGACATTTCCCGTCTGCTCTCTTTCATACTCTTGGAAACATTCTTCACGGAACAAGATTTGAATCGGGAGAGACAATCTACACTAACTATTTCTGTGGCACAGGCCTGGGGCACATGCCTTGCGCTGCCACACTTCCACTGGAATAGACACGCATTTTCAGGGAAGATGTTAGAAGAAACACGGTTTCTCTGTTTCCTCAGACTGAAGTGCACGCCGCCTGTTTCGGATTCAACAAATACCTGTTGTGACTCTGATTTCCCCGTGACGCCAGTCGTAAGCTCGAAGTCGGGTTTGACTCAGACTTGTTTCGCGCAGTTGAGTCTGTGGCTTTCCTCTGGCGAACTCACATACATTTGCAAAACCCAACATGGCCCATGTTGCCCATTGGGAGAAGCCCTCCATAAATGTTGTTCCACGAGGAAGGTATATCAGGCTTTTCCTCCGCTTCCTTTCACACTTGGCGCAAGGCCGCTTCGATCCTTCGGAAAGGAGAAGGTAGACGAAGGACCGCACCGCCACAGCGTTGTTTCTTAGACTTAAGTGTATAGCACGTTCCTTACGCTTCCTCCCATTTCCAGACACACTCCTCTCTAGGGGACTCCTAGTGTGTTGGTGGTCACATTCGAGCCACATGTTTCTTCACCATTCAGCGTGTGGTGTTTTCCTTGTGTTTTCACACAAAGTACTGACAACGCTTCTATCTTCCCGAAACAAGATCTGAGTTGGGAGAAGCTTTCGACACAAGTTCGTTCTCAAGCAGTGGTATATGGCACTGTACTTGTCCCTTCGCTTTCAACGTCGGGACTTTCCTCCATCTTCTTCCCTGTAGATGGTCGTGGAAAGGCGATTTCTCTACCGTTTTGTTCCTTGAGAGCTTAGTGTCAGACACTTACACCTATATCTCCAAAGGCTTCATGCTTCCCGAACCAAGAGGTGAGCACGAAATCGTGTTGGACGTGGCCTTGTTTCTCTGTGTCCAGTGGAAGGCGCTGCTGAGGCGAGCACACGTATATTTGATGGCACTCCAACTTCATGACACAAGACTTTCGTGGAGAGAAACCCTCCCCACAACGTGTTCCTCACCGTAGTGTATCGTACTTTCCGTCTCTTTCCTTTCGCACTACGTTGTAACAAGGTGCTTCCATCCGTAGGGAAAGAGCGGGTCGTCGACGGACGGCAAACCTCTAGATTTGTTCTTAGAGTTAACCATGGGGAGGCAATCCTCCTCATGCTTCCTCACATCATACATATCCATACTCATCCTTCTTCATGGAACGACAGGAGACACATTCGGGACGGACGGCTAACTCTTGGGTACGTCCCTCATGCCTTCACACCCACTACGGAAAACACTTTTATCTTCCTGAAACTGTAGGATAGCTGAGGGAGGACTTCTTCCCAAGCGGTTGGTCAAGCAACGTCCCAGGTGACGGCACATTCTCTATGCCTTCACACGTTCATGCCAGAATGCCGCTCATACGTAGGTGTATGGCTTTCCAGGATATCCTTCTCCCACTTGAAGGCATGACCTTTCCCCTCTGATCTCTCTCATACTCTTGAAAACATTCCTCACGGAACAAGATTTGAATTGGGAGAGACAATCTACACTGACCATTTCTGTGGCACAGGCATGGGGCACATGCCTTGCGCTGCCGCACTTACATTGGAATAGACAAGCATTTTCAGGGAAGATGTTCGTAGAAACACGGTTTCTCTGCACTGATGTTTCCTGAGACTGAAGTGCACGCCGCCTGTTTCGGATTCAACACATACCTGTTGTGACTATGTTTTCCCCGTGACGCCAGTCGTAAGCTCGAAGTCGGGTTTGACACAGACTTGTTTCGCGCAGTTGAGTCTGTGGCTTTCCTTTGGCGAACTCACATACATTTGGAAACCCCTTTTAGCGTCGTGACCCATGGTGTCCATTGAGCGAAGCCCTCCATACAAAGTTGTTCCACGAGGAAGGTATATCAGGCCTTTCCTCTGCTTCCTTTCACACTTGGCGTATGCCCGCCTCGATCCTTCGGAAAGGAGAAGGTAGACGAAGGACCGCTCCTCCACAGCATTGCTTTTTAGAATTAAGTGTAGAGCTCGTTCCTTACACTTCCTCCGATTTCCACACACACACCTCTCTAGGGGACAACTTGTTAGTTGGTGGTCACATTCGACCCACATGTCTCTTCACAATTCAGCGTATGGCACTTTCCTTACGCGTTCACACGAAGTCCTGAAAGCGCTTCTATCTTCCTGAAACAAGATTTGAGTTGAGAGAAGCTTTCGACACAACTCTTTCTCAAACAGTGGTATATGGCACAGGAGTTGTGCCTTCACTGGTAACGTTGGAAAGTTCTTCCATCTTTTTCCCTGCAGGTGGCAGTGGAAAGACTATTTCCCTACCGTTTTGTTCTTTGAGAGGTGAGTGTAAGACCCTTACCTTATATAGCAACACTCATCTCTCCAAAGGCTTCTTTCTTCAAGAACCCAGATGTTAGCACGAAAGCCTGTTGGACATGGACTCGTTTCTCAGAATTCAGTGTGAGGCTACTACTACTGAGGCTAGTCCACGTGCATTTGAAGACCCATCCACCTCCATGACACAGGACTTGATGGAGAGAAACCCTCCGCCCAACGGGTTCCTCCCTGTAGAGGATCGCGCGTTCCATCGCTTTTCGTTCACGCTAGGTTTCCCAAGCTGCTTCCATCCTTACGAAAAGAGGTGGTAGTCGAAGGACGGCAACCCTCGAGATTTGTTCTTAGAGTTTAACAGACGTATGCCATCTTCCTTACGCTTCCGCACATTATCCATGTCCATGCACATCTTTCTTCATGGCCACGACAGTAGGCCAATTCGAAGCGGAGAGCTACGTCGAGCCGATGTCCCTTACGCCTTCACACCCACTACGGAAAACACTTTCCTCTCACCGAAACGATATGATAGTTGAGGGAAGACTTCTTCACAAGTGGTTTCTCAAGCACCGTCACAGGGCCCATTCTAGGTGCCTGCACCATTTCATGCTAAAGTGCTTCTCATCCTTCCGTGTATGTCTTTCTTGACGGATTTCCTTCTCACACGTAAAACCGTGTCCTTTTCCATCTGCTCTCACTCCTACTCTTGAAAACACTTCTCACGGAACAGGATTTGAATGGCGACAGACTATCGACACTAAGGACTTCTGTAGCACAGGCATGGGGCCCATACATTGCGATTTCACACTTCCATGGGAAAAGCCTACCATTTTCAGGGAAGATGTTAGTAGACACACGGTTTCTCGGGAGTGGTGTTTCTTCAGACTGAAGAGCACTCCCTTCGTTTAGGATTCAACACGTACGTTTGGTGACTAGGGATTCCGCGGGAACCCAGTTGGAAGCTCGAAGTCGCGTTTGACAGAGACTTGCTTCGCAGAGATTCGTGTATGCCTTTCCTTTGGCGAAGGCGCCTACATTTGAACACCCTTCCATCGTCGTGACACATGGTGTTCGTTGAGAAATGCCCTCCATAAGAATTTGTTCCGCGAGTAAGGTAGATCTCTCTTCCTTCCCCTCCGGATTCTTTCACACTTTGCTTCAAGCCGCTTCGTTCCTTAGCAAAGCAGATGGCAGTCGAAGGAACGCACCGCCACAGCGTTGTTTCTTAGACTTAAGTGTATAGCACGTTCCTTACGCTTCCTCCCATTTCCAGACACACACCTCTCTAGGGGACTACTAGTGTGTTGGTGGTCACATTCGAGCCACATGTTTCTTCACCATTCAGCGTGTGGAATTTTCCTTGTGTTTTCACACAAAGTACTGACAACGCTTCGATCTTCCCGAAACAAGATCTGAGTTGGGAGAAGCTTTCGACACAAGTTCGTTCTCAAGCAGTGTTATATGGCACAGTACTTGTGCCTTCGCTTTTAACGTCGGAACCTTCCTCCATCTTCTTCCCTGGAGATGGTAGTGGAAAGGCGATTTCTCTACCGTTTTGTTCCTTGAGAGCTGAGTGTCAGACGCTTACACATACATCTCCAACGGCTTCATGCTTCCCGAACCAAGAGGTTAGCCCGAAATCGTGTTGGACGTGGCCTTGTTTCTCTGAGTTCAGTGGAAGGCGCTGCTGAGGCGAGCTCACGTACATTTGAAGGCCCTTCCAACGTCACGACACAAGACTTTCGTGGAGAGAAACCCTCCGCACAACGTGTTCCTCGCCGGAGTGTATCGCGCTTTCCGTCTCTTTGCGTTCGCACTAAGTTGTAACAAGGTGCTTCCACCCGTAGGGAAAGAGCTGGTCGTCGACGGACGGCAACCGTCTAGATTTGTTCTTAGAGTTAAACACCCGTAGGCCATCCTCCTTATGCTTCCTCACATCATACATTTCCATACTCATCCTTCTACATGGAACGACAGTAGACACATTCGGAACGGACGGCTAACTCTAGGGTACGTCCCTCATGCCTTCACACCCACTAGGGAAAACACTTTTATCTTCCTGAAACAATATGATAGCTGAGGGAAGACTTCCTCACAAGCGGTTGGTCAAGCACCGTCACAGGGCACGGCACATTCTTTATGCCTTCACACGTTCCTACCAGAATGCCGCGCATACGTCGGTGTATGGCTTTCCAGGATTTCCTTCTCCCACTTGAAGGCATGACATTTCCCGTCTGCTCTCTTTCATACTCTTGGAAACATTCTTCACGGAACAAGATTTGAATCGGGAGAGACAATCTACACTAACTATTTCTGTGGCACAGGCCTGGGGCACATGCCTTGCGCTGCCACACTTCCACTGGAATAGACACGCATTTTCAGGGAAGATGTTAGAAGAAACACGGTTTCTCTGTTTCCTCAGACTGAAGTGCACGCCGCCTGTTTCGGATTCAACAAATACCTGTTGTGACTCTGATTTCCCCGTGACGCCAGTCGTAAGCTCGAAGTCGGGTTTGACTCAGACTTGTTTCGCGCAGTTGAGTCTGTGGCTTTCCTCTGGCGAACTCACATACATTTGCAAAACCCAACATGGCCCATGTTGCCCATTGGGAGAAGCCCTCCATAAATGTTGTTCCACGAGGAAGGTATATCAGGCTTTTCCTCCGCTTCCTTTCACACTTGGCGCAAGGCCGCTTCGATCCTTCGGAAAGGAGAAGGTAGACGAAGGACCGCACCGCCACAGCGTTGTTTCTTAGACTTAAGTGTATAGCACGTTCCTTACGCTTCCTCCCATTTCCAGACACACTCCTCTCTAGGGGACTCCTAGTGTGTTGGTGGTCACATTCGAGCCACATGTTTCTTCACCATTCAGCGTGTGGTGTTTTCCTTGTGTTTTCACACAAAGTACTGACAACGCTTCTATCTTCCCGAAACAAGATCTGAGTTGGGAGAAGCTTTCGACACAAGTTCGTTCTCAAGCAGTGGTATATGGCACTGTACTTGTCCCTTCGCTTTCAACGTCGGGACTTTCCTCCATCTTCTTCCCTGTAGATGGTCGTGGAAAGGCGATTTCTCTACCGTTTTGTTCCTTGAGAGCTTAGTGTCAGACACTTACACCTATATCTCCAAAGGCTTCATGCTTCCCGAACCAAGAGGTGAGCACGAAATCGTGTTGGACGTGGCCTTGTTTCTCTGTGTCCAGTGGAAGGCGCTGCTGAGGCGAGCACACGTATATTTGATGGCACTCCAACTTCATGACACAAGACTTTCGTGGAGAGAAACCCTCCCCACAACGTGTTCCTCAC
>NW_028275090.1:0-68071 GCF_037043125.1 Eumetopias jubatus | reverse complement strand
CAAATCAATCAACGTGCTACAATACGTTAACAAAAGAAAGAACAAGAATCATATGATCCTCTCAATAGATGCAGAAAAAGCATTTGACAAAGTACAGCATCCTTTCTTGATCAAAACTCTTCAGAGTAGAGGGATAGAGGGTACAAACCTCAATATCATAAAAGCCATCTATGAAAAACCTACAGCGAATATCATTCTCAATGGGGAAAGGCTGAGAGCTTTTCCCCTAAGGTCAGGAACGCGGCAGGGATGTCCACTCTCACCACTGCTATTCAACATAGTATTAGAAGTCCTAGCCACAGCAATTAGACAACAAAAAGAAATCAGAGGCATCCAAATCGGCAAAGAGGAAGTCAAACTCTCCCTCTTTGCAGATGATATGATACTGTATGTGGAAAACCCAAAAGACTCCACCCCAAAACTGCTAGAACTCATACAGGAATTCAGTCAAGTAGCAGGCTATAAAATCAATGCACAGAAATCAGTGGCATTCCTATACACCAACAACAAGACAGAAGAGAGACAAATCAAGGAGTCGATCCCATTTACAACTGCACCCAAAACCATTAGATACCTAGGAATAAATCTAACCAGAGAGGCAAAGGATCTGTAGTCAGAAAACTATAAAATACTCATGAAAGAAATTGAAGAAGACACAAAGAAATGGAAAAACGTTCCATGCTCATGGATTGGGAGAATCAACATTGTGAAGATGTCAATGCTACCTAGAGCAATCTACACATTCAATGCAATCCCCATCAAAATACCATCCACTTTTTTCAAAGAAATGGAACCAATAATCCTAAAATTTGTATGGAACCAGAAGAGACCCAGAATAGCCAGAGGAATACTGAAAAAGAGAAGCAAAGCTGGCGGCATCACAATTCCGGACTTCCAGCACTATGACAAAGCTGTCATCATCAAGACAGTATGGTACTGGCACAAAAACAGACACATCGATCAATGGAACAGAATCGAGAGCCCAGAAATGGACCCTCAACTCTATGGTCAACTTATCTTTGACAAAGCAGGAAAGAATGTCCAATGGAAAAGAGACAGTCTCTTCAACAAATGGTGTTGGGAAAATTGGACAGCCACATGCAGAAGAATGAAACTGGACCATTTCCTTACACCACACACAAAAATAGACTCCAAATGGTTGAAAGACCTAAACGTGAGACAGGAGTCCATCCAAATCCTAAAGGAGAACACAGGTAGCAACCTTTTCGACCTTAGCCGCAGCAACTTCTTCCTAGAAACATCGCCAAAGGCACGGGAAGCCAGGGCAAAAATGAACTATTGGGATTTCATCAAGATAAAAAGCTTTTGCACAGCAAAAGAAACAGTCCACAAAACCAAAAGACAACCGACAGAATGGGAGAAAATATTTGCAAATGACATATCCGATAAAGGGCTAGTATGCAAAATCTATAAAGAACTTATCAAACTCAACACCCAAAGAACAAATAATCCAATCAAGAAATGGGCAGAAGACATGAACAGACATTTCTCCAAAGAGGACATCCAAATGGCCAACAGGCACATGAAAAAGTGCTCAACATCGCTCGGCATCAGGGAAATCCAAATCAAAACCTCAATGAGATACCACCTCACACCCGTCAGAATGGCTAAAATTAACAAGTCAGGGAACGACAGATGTTGGCGGGGATGTGGAGAAAGGGGAACGAACCCTCCTACACTGTTGGTGGGAATGCAAGCTGGTGCAACCCCTCTGGAAAACAGTATGGACGTTCCTCAAACAGTTGAAATTAGAGCTACCGTTCGATCCAGCAATTGCACTACTGGGTATTTACCACAAAGATACAAATGTAGGGACCCGAAGGGGTACGTGTACCCCAATGTTTATAGCAGCAATGTCCACCACAGCCAAACTGTGGAAAGAGCCAAGATGCCCATCGACAGATGAATGGATAAAGAAGAGGTGGTATATATACACAATGGAATATTATGCAGCCATCAAAAGGAATGAGATCTTGCCATTTGCAACGACGTGGATGGAACTGGAGGGTGTTATGCTGAGTGAAATAAGTCAATCAGAGAAAGACATGTATCCCATGACCTCACTGATATGAGGAATTCTTAATCTCAGGAAAGAAACTGTTACTGGAGTGGTTGGGGGTGGGAGGGATGGGGTGGCTGGGTGATAGACATTGGGGAGGGTAGGTGCTACGGTGAGCGCTGTGAATTGGGCAAGACTGTTGAATCACAGTTCTGTACTTCTGAAACAAATAACGCAACATATTTTAAGAAAAAAGAAAAAGAAGAAGATAACAGGAGAGGAAGAAAAGGGGAGTATGTCAGAGGGGGAGACGAACCATGAGAGACGTTGGACTCTGAAAAACAAACTGAGGGTTCTAGAGGGGAGGGGGGTAGGGGGATGGGTTAGCCTGGTGATGGGTATTGAGGAGGGCACGTTCTGCATGGAGCACTGGGTGTTATGAACAAACAATGAATCATGGAACACTGCACCCAAAACTAATGATGTAATATCTGGTGATTAACATAACAATAACAAATTAAAAAAAAAAAGGCTTCGCGCTTCGCGAACCAAGGTGTTAGCACGAAGTCATGTTTGACGTGGCCTCGTTTCTCTGAGTTCAGTGGAAGGCTCTGCTGAGGCTAGCTCACGTACATTTGAAGGCCCTTCCAACTTCATGACCCAAGACTTTGATGGAGAGAAACCCTCCACACAACGTGTTCCTCACTGTGGTGTATCTCGCTTTCCGTCCCTTTTCTCTCGCCCTAAGCTTTACCACGGTGCTTCCATCCGTAGGGAAAGAGCTGGTCGTCGACGGACGGCAACCCTCTAGATTTGTCCTTAGAGTTAAACACCCGTAGGCAATCTTCCCTATGCCTCCTCACATCATACATTTCCATACTCATCCTTCTTCATGGAACGACAGGAGGCACATTCGAAACGGACAGCTCACTCTAGGGCACGTCCCTCGTGCCTTCACGCCCACGGCGGAAAACACTTTTATCTTCCTGAAACAATATGATAAGCTGAGGGAAGACTTCTTCACAAGGGGTTTGTCAAGCACCGTCACAGGGCACATTCTTTATGCCTTCACACGTTCGTGCCAGAATGCCACTCATACGTAGGCGTACGGCTTTCCAGGGTTTCCTTCTCAGACTTAAAGGCATGACCTTTTCCCTCTGCTCTCTCTCGTACTCATGAAAACATTTCGCACGGAACAAGATTTGAACCGGGAGAGACAATCTCCACTCCTTATTTCCGTGGCGCAGGCATGGGGCACATGCCTTGCGCTGTCACACTTACCTTGGAATAGACTACCATTTTCAGGGAAGATGTTGGTAGAAACACGGTTTCTCTGCAGTGGTGTTTCTTCAGACCGACCTTCACGCCGCCTCTTTAGGGTTCCGCAAGTACATGTTGTGACTAGGTTTTCCCCGTGAAGCCAGATGGAAGCTCGAAGTCGCGCTTGGACACAGACTTGTTTCGCACAGTGTAGTCTGTGGCTTTCCTTTGGCGAACTCACGTACGTTTGAAAACCCTTCTAGCGTCGTGAGCCGTGGTGTTCATTGAGAGAAGCCCTCCATACAAAGTGATTCCACGAGTAAGGTATAGCAGGCTTTTCCTCTGCTTCCGTTCACACTCGGCGTCAAGCCGCTTCGATCCTTAGGAAAGGAGGCGGGGAGTCGAAGGACCGCTCCTCCACAGCATTGTTTCTTCGACTTAAGTGTACAGCTCGTTCCTTACGCTTCCTCCCATTTCCAGACACACACCTCTCTAGGGGACAACTTGTTAGTTGGTGGTCGCATTCGACCCACATTTTCCTTCACCATTCAGCGTATGGCATTGTCCTTACGCTTTCACACGAAGTCCTGAAAACGCTTCTCTCTTCCCGAAGCAAGATCTGGGTTGACAGAAGCTTGAGACACAACTCCTCTCTCAAAGAGTGGTAGACGGCCCAGCATTTGTGCCTTCACTTTGAACGTCGGAAAGTTCTTCCAACTTCTTCCCCGGAGGCGGTAGTGGAAAGACTAGTTCCCTACAGTTTGGTTTCGTGAGAGGTGAGTGTAAGACGCCTACCTAATATAGCAACGCACATGTCTCCAAAGGCTTCTTTCTTCAAGCACCACGATGTTAGCACGAAAGCCTGTTTGCCATGGCCTTGTTTCTCAGAATTCAGTGTCAGGCTACTACTACTACTGAGGCTAGCCCACGTACATTGCAAGACCCATCCACCTCCATGACACAGGACTTAATGGAGAGAAACCCTCCGCACAACGTGTTCCTCACTGTGCAGTATCGCGCGTTCCATCTCTTTTCGTTCACACGAGGTTTAACGAGCAGCTTCGCATCCCTACGAGAAGAGATGGTAGTCGAAGGACGGCAACCCTCGAGACTTGTTCTTAGAGTTAAACAAACGCATGCCATCTTCCTTATGCTCCAGGACGTCATCCATTTCCATACACATCCTTCTTCGTGTAACGACGGCAGGCACCTTCGAAGCGGAGAGCGAAGTCTCGTCTACGTCCCTTACGCCTTCACACCCACTACGGAAAACAATTTCCTCCTACGGAAACGATACGGCAGTTGAGGGAAGCCTTCTTCACAAGTGGTTTCTCGAGCCCCGTCACAGGGCACATTCTAGATGCCTTCACCATGTCATGCTAAAGCGCTTCCCCGACGTACGTGTATGGCTTTCCTGACGGATCTCCTTCTCACGCTTCAAACCATGACCTTTTCCATCTGCTCTCTCTCATACTCTTGGAAACGCTTCTCACGGAACAGGATTCCAATCGCGACAGACATTCTACACTAGTTACTTCCGTGGCACAGGCACGGGGCACATTCCTTGCGATTTCACTCTGCCATTGGAAAAGTCTACCAGTTTCAGGGAAGGTGTTAGTAGACGCACGGTTTCTCTGCAGTGGTGTTTCTGCAGTAGGATTCAACACATACATTTTGTGACTATGGATTCCTCGGGAACCCAGATGGAAGCTCGAAGTCGCGTTCGACACAGACGTGGTTCGCCGAGATTCGTGTATGCCTTTCCTTTGGCGAAGTCACATACTTTCGCAAACCCTTCTATCTTCGTGACACATGGTGTTCGTTGAGAAAAGCCCTCCATCAGAAGTTGTTCCACGAGTGAGGTATACCACCCTTCCTTGCCCTCCGTTTCCTTTCACACTTGGCTTCAAGCCGCTTCGTTCCTTAGCAAAGCAGAAGGGCAGTCGAAGGACCGCACCTCCACAGCGTTGTTTCTTAGACTTAAGTGTATAGCACGTCCCTTACGCTTCCTCCCACTTCCAGACACACACCTCTCTAGGGGACAACGAGTGTGTTGGTGGTCACGTTCGACCCACATTTCTCTTCACAATTCAGCGTGTGGCATTTTCCTTGTGTTTTCACACAAAGTGCCGACAGCGCTTCTATCTTCCCGAAACAAGATCTGAGTTGGGAGAAGCTTTCGACACAAGTTCTTTCCCAAGCAGGACTATATGGCACAGGAACGTGCGCCTTCACTTTTAACGTTGGGCATTTCCTCCGTCTTCTTCCCTGTAGATGGTAGTGGGAAGACTATTGCTCTACCGTTTTGTTTCTTGAGAGGTGAGTGCAAGACCCTCACACGTATGTCTCAAAAGGCTTCGCGCGGAAAGGCGGAGCAAGATGGCGGAGGAGTAGGAGACCTAGATTTCGTCTGGTCTCAGGAATTCAGCTGAATAGGGATCAAACCATTCTGAACACCTACGAACTCAACAGGAGATCGAACAGGAGAGTAGCAACAACTCTCTGAACAGAGAAGCGCCCACTTACTGGAAGGTAGGGCGTGCGGAGAAGTGAATCTGAGGCGATATTCGGGAGGATAGACGGCGGGGGAGGGGCCTCCGCCGGCCGCTTCTGGCAAGTGATAGAGCCGCGGAGCACAGAATCGGAACTTTTAGAAGTTGGCTCGGCGGAGGGACGTCGCTGCAGTGGCTAAGCGGGGGGTGGAATCCTCCCGGGACAGTGTGGTCTCAGGACCCTTGGGGTCACAGGGAGACCGGGGGTGCCTGAGTGCGCCAGAGCTCCCAGGTATCAGAGCAGGGAAGCCGGCTGCAGATACGGAGCAGAGTCGCGGGCTCTCAGCTCGGGTTTGCCATAAACTGTGATCTGTGGCCCAGTCGGGGCACGGCTTCCCCAGCAGGGACCCAACAAGCAGCAGATCCGGGGAGACTCCCCTTCCTTGCCGGGGAGGAGCGGTGCGGGAACGCACTGCAGGGATCTGCTGGGTTTGGAGACTCCGCGCGGGGTCGGGTGCCAGAGATAGCAACGCTCGATCACAGGCCGGGTGAGCACGGAGTGCGGCCGGAGACCGGGGACACGGAAGTGACTGCTTTTCTCTGGGGGCACACTGAGGAGCGGGGCCCCGAGTTCTCAGCTCCTCCGAGTGGAGATTGGGAGGCCACCATTTCTGCCCTGGTCCTCCAAAGCTGTACCGAGAGCTTGCAGGGAACAAAAGCTCCTGAGAGCAAACCGGAGCAGCTTCCTTAGCCCAGACCGACAAGGGCGGGGCCGTTCCGCCTCCGGCAAAGACATTTGGAAACCACAGCAAAAGGCCCCTCCCCCAGAAGATCAACACAAACAGCCAGCAAGCCAAGACCAAGTTGATCGATCAAGGAGAATAGGAGAACTCCTGCGCTAGGGGAATACTGCACATAGATTCATGGCTTTTTTTTTTTTTTTTTTTTACCATGATTCATTATTTCCTCAAAGTTAATTTTTCTTGACTGTTTTTTTTTATTTTTCTTTTTCCCTTTTTCAAACAACATCTTATAAATCCCTTTTAAAAAAAACATTTTTTATTTTTCATTTTTAGAGTCATATTTTATCCCTTCATAGTAGTTACCCTTATTTTTGGCATATATATAGAAGTTGTTCTCTCTTTAAAATTTTGAGGTACAGTTTCTTCTAACAGATCAAAGTATACCCTAAATCACTAGTGTATGGCTTTGTTCTAGTCTCCTGCCTGATCACATTGTCTCCCTTTTTCCTTTTTTTTTTCTTAAATCTTCTTTCTTTTTTCAAACAACTTATCTTACCAAGTCCTTTTATAAAATCTTTTATAATTTTCATCTTTACAGTCATCTTCCATCCCTTCATTGTATCAACCCTTATTTTGTACATATATGTCTTTCTTCCTTTAAAATTTTAGGAGGCACTTTTATCTGACAGACCAAAATACGCCAAAAATCTAGTGTGTGGCACTGATCTATGCACTAGCCTGATCATATTTGATCATATTCTGCCTTTCTTGTATTGTTTTGTTTTTGTTTTTATCTTTTTTTTTCTTTTTCTCTTTCTTTTTTCTTTCTTTCCCTTTCTTTTCCCCTGGTTTCAGGTCTTTTCTGATTTGTATACAGTATATTTGCTGGGGACGTTGTAAACCTGTTAGCATTTTGTTCTCTCATTCATCTATTCTCCTCTGGACAAAATGACAAGACGAAAGAAATCACGTCAGCAAAAAGAACAAGAGGTAGTCCCGTCAGCCAGGGACCTACTCAATACGGACATTAGTACGCTGTCGGACCTAGAGTTCAGAATCATGACTTTAAAGATAGTAGCTGGGCTTGAAAAAAAGCGTGGTAGTTATTAGAGAAACGCTTTCTGGAGAAATAAAAGAATGAAATCTAACCAAATCGAAATCAAAAAGGCTATTGGTGAGGTGCAAACAAAAATGGGGGCACTAAATGCTAGGATAAATGAGGCAGAAGAGAGAATCAGCGATATAGAAGACCAAACGATGGAAAATAAAGAGGCTGAGAAAAAGAGAGAGAAACAACTACAGGATCACGAGGGCAGAATTCGAGAGATAAGTGATATGATAAGACGAAACAACATTAGAATAATTGGGATCCCAGAAGAAGAAGAGAGAGAGAGAGGGGCAGAAGGTATATTGGAGCAAATTATAGCAGAGAACTTCCCTAATGTGAGGAAGGAAACAGGCATTAAAATCCAGGAGGCACAGAGAACCCCTCTCAAAATCAATAATAATAGGTCAACACCCCGACATCTAGTAGTAAAACTTACGAGTCTCAGAGACAAAGAGAAAATCCTGAAAGCAGCTCGGGAGAAGAGATATGTAACCTACAATGGTAGAGACATTAGATTGGCAACAGAGCTATCCACAGAGACCTGGCAGGCCAGAAAGGACTGGCAAGATATCTTCAGAACACTAAACGAGAAAAATATGCAGCCAAGAATACTATATCCAGCTAGGCTATCATTGAAAATAGAAGGAGAGATAGAAAGCTTCCAGAACAAACAAAAACTAAAGGAATTTGCAAACACGACACCAGCCCTCCAAGAAATATTGAGAGGGGTCCTCTAAGCAAAGAGAGAACCTAAAAGCAGCAAAGAGCAGAAACGAACACAGACAACAGACAGTTAACAGTCACCTTACAGGTAATACAATGGCACTAAATTCATACCTTTCAATAGTTACCCTGAATGTAAATGGGCTCAATGCCCCAATCAAAAGACACAGGCTCTCCGATTGGATTAAAAAACAAGACCCATCAATATGCTGTCTGCAAGAGACTCATTTTAGACCCAAAGACACCCCCAGATTGAAAGTGAGGGGGTGGAAAACCATTTACCATGCTAATGGACACCAAAAGAAAGCTGGGGTGGCGATCCTTATATCAGACAAACTAGATTTTAAAACAAAGACTGTAATAAGAGATGAGGAAGGACACTATATCCTACTTAAAGGGTCTATCCAACAAGAAGATCTAACAATTGTAAATATCTATGCCCCGAACATGGGAGCAGCCAAATATATAAGGCAATTAATAACAAAAGCAAAGAAACACATTGACAACAATACAATAATAGTGGGGGACTTTAACACCCCTCTGACTGAAATGGACAGATCATCTAAGCAAAAGATCAACAAGGAAATAAAGACTTTAAATGACACACTGGACCAGATGGACTTCACAGACATATTCAGAACATTCCATCCCAAAGCAACGGAATACACATTCTTCTCTAGTGCCCATGGAACATTCTCCAGAATTGATCACATCCTAGGTCACAAATCAGGTCTCAACCGCTACCAAAAGATTGGGATCATTCCCTGCATATTTTCAGACCACAATGCTTTGAAACTAGAACTCAACCACAGGAGGAAAGTCGGAAAGAACCCAAATACATGGAGGCTAAAGAGCATCCTACTAAAGAATGAATGGGTCAACCAAGAAATTAAAGAAGAATTAAAAAAATTCGTGGAAACCAATGAAAATGAAAACACAACTGTTCAAAATCTTTGGGATACAGCAAAGGCAGTCCTGAGAGGAAAGTAGATAGCAATACAAGCCTTTCTCAAGAAACAAGAAAGGTCTCAAATACACAGCCTAACCCTACACCTAAAGGAGCTGGAGAAAGAACAGCAAATAAAGCCTAAACCCAGCAGGAGAAGAGAAATCATAAAGATCAGAGCAGAAACCAATGAACTAGAAACCAAAAGAACAGAAGAACAGATCAACGAAACTAGGAGCTGGTTCTTTGAAAGAATTCACAAGATTGATAAACCCCTAGCCAGACTGATCAAAAAGAAAAGAGAAATGACCCAAATCAACAAAATCATGAATGAACGAGGAGAGATCACAACCAACACCAAAGAAATACAAACAATTATAAGAACATATTATGAGCAACTCTATGCCAGCAAATTAGATAACCTGGAAGAAATGGGTGCATTCCTAGAGATGTATCAACGACCAAAATTGAACCAGGAAGAAATAGAAAACCTGAACAGACCTAGAACCACTAAGGAAATTGAAACAGTCATGAAAAATCTCCCAAGAAACAAAAGCCCAGGGCCAGATGGCTTCCCAGGGGAATTCTATCAGACATTTCAAGAAGAATTAATACCTATTCTCCTGAAACTGTTCCAGAAAATAGAAATGGAAGGGAAACTTCCAAACTCATTTTATGAGGCCAGCATTACCTTGATCCCAAAACCAGACAAAGACCCCATCAAAAAAGAGAATTACAGACCAATATCCTTGATGAGCATGGATGCAAAAATTCTCACCAAAATACTAGCCAATAGGATCCAACAGTACATTAAAAGGATTATTCACCACGACCAAGTGGGATTTATCCCTGGGCTGCAAGGCTGGTTCAACATCCGCAAATCAATCAACGTGCTACAATACGTTAACAAAAGAAAGAACAAGAATCATATGATCCTCTCAATAGATGCAGAAAAAGCATTTGACAAAGTACAGCATCCTTTCTTGATCAAAACTCTTCAGAGTAGAGGGATAGAGGGTACAAACCTCAATATCATAAAAGCCATCTATGAAAAACCTACAGCGAATATCATTCTCAATGGGGAAAGGCTGAGAGCTTTTCCCCTAAGGTCAGGAACGCGGCAGGGATGTCCACTCTCACCACTGCTATTCAACATAGTATTAGAAGTCCTAGCCACAGCAATTAGACAACAAAAAGAAATCAGAGGCATCCAAATCGGCAAAGAGGAAGTCAAACTCTCCCTCTTTGCAGATGATATGATACTGTATGTGGAAAACCCAAAAGACTCCACCCCAAAACTGCTAGAACTCATACAGGAATTCAGTCAAGTAGCAGGCTATAAAATCAATGCACAGAAATCAGTGGCATTCCTATACACCAACAACAAGACAGAAGAGAGACAAATCAAGGAGTCGATCCCATTTACAACTGCACCCAAAACCATTAGATACCTAGGAATAAATCTAACCAGAGAGGCAAAGGATCTGTAGTCAGAAAACTATAAAATACTCATGAAAGAAATTGAAGAAGACACAAAGAAATGGAAAAACGTTCCATGCTCATGGATTGGGAGAATCAACATTGTGAAGATGTCAATGCTACCTAGAGCAATCTACACATTCAATGCAATCCCCATCAAAATACCATCCACTTTTTTCAAAGAAATGGAACCAATAATCCTAAAATTTGTATGGAACCAGAAGAGACCCAGAATAGCCAGAGGAATACTGAAAAAGAGAAGCAAAGCTGGCGGCATCACAATTCCGGACTTCCAGCACTATGACAAAGCTGTCATCATCAAGACAGTATGGTACTGGCACAAAAACAGACACATCGATCAATGGAACAGAATCGAGAGCCCAGAAATGGACCCTCAACTCTATGGTCAACTTATCTTTGACAAAGCAGGAAAGAATGTCCAATGGAAAAGAGACAGTCTCTTCAACAAATGGTGTTGGGAAAATTGGACAGCCACATGCAGAAGAATGAAACTGGACCATTTCCTTACACCACACACAAAAATAGACTCCAAATGGTTGAAAGACCTAAACGTGAGACAGGAGTCCATCCAAATCCTAAAGGAGAACACAGGTAGCAACCTTTTCGACCTTAGCCGCAGCAACTTCTTCCTAGAAACATCGCCAAAGGCACGGGAAGCCAGGGCAAAAATGAACTATTGGGATTTCATCAAGATAAAAAGCTTTTGCACAGCAAAAGAAACAGTCCACAAAACCAAAAGACAACCGACAGAATGGGAGAAAATATTTGCAAATGACATATCCGATAAAGGGCTAGTATGCAAAATCTATAAAGAACTTATCAAACTCAACACCCAAAGAACAAATAATCCAATCAAGAAATGGGCAGAAGACATGAACAGACATTTCTCCAAAGAGGACATCCAAATGGCCAACAGGCACATGAAAAAGTGCTCAACATCGCTCGGCATCAGGGAAATCCAAATCAAAACCTCAATGAGATACCACCTCACACCCGTCAGAATGGCTAAAATTAACAAGTCAGGGAACGACAGATGTTGGCGGGGATGTGGAGAAAGGGGAACGAACCCTCCTACACTGTTGGTGGGAATGCAAGCTGGTGCAACCCCTCTGGAAAACAGTATGGACGTTCCTCAAACAGTTGAAATTAGAGCTACCGTTCGATCCAGCAATTGCACTACTGGGTATTTACCACAAAGATACAAATGTAGGGACCCGAAGGGGTACGTGTACCCCAATGTTTATAGCAGCAATGTCCACCACAGCCAAACTGTGGAAAGAGCCAAGATGCCCATCGACAGATGAATGGATAAAGAAGAGGTGGTATATATACACAATGGAATATTATGCAGCCATCAAAAGGAATGAGATCTTGCCATTTGCAACGACGTGGATGGAACTGGAGGGTGTTATGCTGAGTGAAATAAGTCAATCAGAGAAAGACATGTATCCCATGACCTCACTGATATGAGGAATTCTTAATCTCAGGAAAGAAACTGTTACTGGAGTGGTTGGGGGTGGGAGGGATGGGGTGGCTGGGTGATAGACATTGGGGAGGGTAGGTGCTACGGTGAGCGCTGTGAATTGGGCAAGACTGTTGAATCACAGTTCTGTACTTCTGAAACAAATAACGCAACATATTTTAAGAAAAAAGAAAAAGAAGAAGATAACAGGAGAGGAAGAAAAGGGGAGTATGTCAGAGGGGGAGACGAACCATGAGAGACGTTGGACTCTGAAAAACAAACTGAGGGTTCTAGAGGGGAGGGGGGTAGGGGGATGGGTTAGCCTGGTGATGGGTATTGAGGAGGGCACGTTCTGCATGGAGCACTGGGTGTTATGAACAAACAATGAATCATGGAACACTGCACCCAAAACTAATGATGTAATATCTGGTGATTAACATAACAATAACAAATTAAAAAAAAAAAGGCTTCGCGCTTCGCGAACCAAGGTGTTAGCACGAAGTCATGTTTGACGTGGCCTCGTTTCTCTGAGTTCAGTGGAAGGCTCTGCTGAGGCTAGCTCACGTACATTTGAAGGCCCTTCCAACTTCATGACCCAAGACTTTGATGGAGAGAAACCCTCCACACAACGTGTTCCTCACTGTGGTGTATCTCGCTTTCCGTCCCTTTTCTCTCGCCCTAAGCTTTACCACGGTGCTTCCATCCGTAGGGAAAGAGCTGGTCGTCGACGGACGGCAACCCTCTAGATTTGTCCTTAGAGTTAAACACCCGTAGGCAATCTTCCCTATGCCTCCTCACATCATACATTTCCATACTCATCCTTCTTCATGGAACGACAGGAGGCACATTCGAAACGGACAGCTCACTCTAGGGCACGTCCCTCGTGCCTTCACGCCCACGGCGGAAAACACTTTTATCTTCCTGAAACAATATGATAAGCTGAGGGAAGACTTCTTCACAAGGGGTTTGTCAAGCACCGTCACAGGGCACATTCTTTATGCCTTCACACGTTCGTGCCAGAATGCCACTCATACGTAGGCGTACGGCTTTCCAGGGTTTCCTTCTCAGACTTAAAGGCATGACCTTTTCCCTCTGCTCTCTCTCGTACTCATGAAAACATTTCGCACGGAACAAGATTTGAACCGGGAGAGACAATCTCCACTCCTTATTTCCGTGGCGCAGGCATGGGGCACATGCCTTGCGCTGTCACACTTACCTTGGAATAGACTACCATTTTCAGGGAAGATGTTGGTAGAAACACGGTTTCTCTGCAGTGGTGTTTCTTCAGACCGACCTTCACGCCGCCTCTTTAGGGTTCCGCAAGTACATGTTGTGACTAGGTTTTCCCCGTGAAGCCAGATGGAAGCTCGAAGTCGCGCTTGGACACAGACTTGTTTCGCACAGTGTAGTCTGTGGCTTTCCTTTGGCGAACTCACGTACGTTTGAAAACCCTTCTAGCGTCGTGAGCCGTGGTGTTCATTGAGAGAAGCCCTCCATACAAAGTGATTCCACGAGTAAGGTATAGCAGGCTTTTCCTCTGCTTCCGTTCACACTCGGCGTCAAGCCGCTTCGATCCTTAGGAAAGGAGGCGGGGAGTCGAAGGACCGCTCCTCCACAGCATTGTTTCTTCGACTTAAGTGTACAGCTCGTTCCTTACGCTTCCTCCCATTTCCAGACACACACCTCTCTAGGGGACAACTTGTTAGTTGGTGGTCGCATTCGACCCACATTTTCCTTCACCATTCAGCGTATGGCATTGTCCTTACGCTTTCACACGAAGTCCTGAAAACGCTTCTCTCTTCCCGAAGCAAGATCTGGGTTGACAGAAGCTTGAGACACAACTCCTCTCTCAAAGAGTGGTAGACGGCCCAGCATTTGTGCCTTCACTTTGAACGTCGGAAAGTTCTTCCAACTTCTTCCCCGGAGGCGGTAGTGGAAAGACTAGTTCCCTACAGTTTGGTTTCGTGAGAGGTGAGTGTAAGACGCCTACCTAATATAGCAACGCACATGTCTCCAAAGGCTTCTTTCTTCAAGCACCACGATGTTAGCACGAAAGCCTGTTTGCCATGGCCTTGTTTCTCAGAATTCAGTGTCAGGCTACTACTACTACTGAGGCTAGCCCACGTACATTGCAAGACCCATCCACCTCCATGACACAGGACTTAATGGAGAGAAACCCTCCGCACAACGTGTTCCTCACTGTGCAGTATCGCGCGTTCCATCTCTTTTCGTTCACACGAGGTTTAACGAGCAGCTTCGCATCCCTACGAGAAGAGATGGTAGTCGAAGGACGGCAACCCTCGAGACTTGTTCTTAGAGTTAAACAAACGCATGCCATCTTCCTTATGCTCCAGGACGTCATCCATTTCCATACACATCCTTCTTCGTGTAACGACGGCAGGCACCTTCGAAGCGGAGAGCGAAGTCTCGTCTACGTCCCTTACGCCTTCACACCCACTACGGAAAACAATTTCCTCCTACGGAAACGATACGGCAGTTGAGGGAAGCCTTCTTCACAAGTGGTTTCTCGAGCCCCGTCACAGGGCACATTCTAGATGCCTTCACCATGTCATGCTAAAGCGCTTCCCCGACGTACGTGTATGGCTTTCCTGACGGATCTCCTTCTCACGCTTCAAACCATGACCTTTTCCATCTGCTCTCTCTCATACTCTTGGAAACGCTTCTCACGGAACAGGATTCCAATCGCGACAGACATTCTACACTAGTTACTTCCGTGGCACAGGCACGGGGCACATTCCTTGCGATTTCACTCTGCCATTGGAAAAGTCTACCAGTTTCAGGGAAGGTGTTAGTAGACGCACGGTTTCTCTGCAGTGGTGTTTCTGCAGTAGGATTCAACACATACATTTTGTGACTATGGATTCCTCGGGAACCCAGATGGAAGCTCGAAGTCGCGTTCGACACAGACGTGGTTCGCCGAGATTCGTGTATGCCTTTCCTTTGGCGAAGTCACATACTTTCGCAAACCCTTCTATCTTCGTGACACATGGTGTTCGTTGAGAAAAGCCCTCCATCAGAAGTTGTTCCACGAGTGAGGTATACCACCCTTCCTTGCCCTCCGTTTCCTTTCACACTTGGCTTCAAGCCGCTTCGTTCCTTAGCAAAGCAGAAGGGCAGTCGAAGGACCGCACCTCCACAGCGTTGTTTCTTAGACTTAAGTGTATAGCACGTCCCTTACGCTTCCTCCCACTTCCAGACACACACCTCTCTAGGGGACAACGAGTGTGTTGGTGGTCACGTTCGACCCACATTTCTCTTCACAATTCAGCGTGTGGCATTTTCCTTGTGTTTTCACACAAAGTGCCGACAGCGCTTCTATCTTCCCGAAACAAGATCTGAGTTGGGAGAAGCTTTCGACACAAGTTCTTTCCCAAGCAGGACTATATGGCACAGGAACGTGCGCCTTCACTTTTAACGTTGGGCATTTCCTCCGTCTTCTTCCCTGTAGATGGTAGTGGGAAGACTATTGCTCTACCGTTTTGTTTCTTGAGAGGTGAGTGCAAGACCCTCACACGTATGTCTCAAAAGGCTTCGCGCGGAAAGGCGGAGCAAGATGGCGGAGGAGTAGGAGACCTAGATTTCGTCTGGTCTCAGGAATTCAGCTGAATAGGGATCAAACCATTCTGAACACCTACGAACTCAACAGGAGATCGAACAGGAGAGTAGCAACAACTCTCTGAACAGAGAAGCGCCCACTTACTGGAAGGTAGGGCGTGCGGAGAAGTGAATCTGAGGCGATATTCGGGAGGATAGACGGCGGGGGAGGGGCCTCCGCCGGCCGCTTCTGGCAAGTGATAGAGCCGCGGAGCACAGAATCGGAACTTTTAGAAGTTGGCTCGGCGGAGGGACGTCGCTGCAGTGGCTAAGCGGGGGGTGGAATCCTCCCGGGACAGTGTGGTCTCAGGACCCTTGGGGTCACAGGGAGACCGGGGGTGCCTGAGTGCGCCAGAGCTCCCAGGTATCAGAGCAGGGAAGCCGGCTGCAGATACGGAGCAGAGTCGCGGGCTCTCAGCTCGGGTTTGCCATAAACTGTGATCTGTGGCCCAGTCGGGGCACGGCTTCCCCAGCAGGGACCCAACAAGCAGCAGATCCGGGGAGACTCCCCTTCCTTGCCGGGGAGGAGCGGTGCGGGAACGCACTGCAGGGATCTGCTGGGTTTGGAGACTCCGCGCGGGGTCGGGTGCCAGAGATAGCAACGCTCGATCACAGGCCGGGTGAGCACGGAGTGCGGCCGGAGACCGGGGACACGGAAGTGACTGCTTTTCTCTGGGGGCACACTGAGGAGCGGGGCCCCGAGTTCTCAGCTCCTCCGAGTGGAGATTGGGAGGCCACCATTTCTGCCCTGGTCCTCCAAAGCTGTACCGAGAGCTTGCAGGGAACAAAAGCTCCTGAGAGCAAACCGGAGCAGCTTCCTTAGCCCAGACCGACAAGGGCGGGGCCGTTCCGCCTCCGGCAAAGACATTTGGAAACCACAGCAAAAGGCCCCTCCCCCAGAAGATCAACACAAACAGCCAGCAAGCCAAGACCAAGTTGATCGATCAAGGAGAATAGGAGAACTCCTGCGCTAGGGGAATACTGCACATAGATTCATGGCTTTTTTTTTTTTTTTTTTTTACCATGATTCATTATTTCCTCAAAGTTAATTTTTCTTGACTGTTTTTTTTTATTTTTCTTTTTCCCTTTTTCAAACAACATCTTATAAATCCCTTTTAAAAAAAACATTTTTTATTTTTCATTTTTAGAGTCATATTTTATCCCTTCATAGTAGTTACCCTTATTTTTGGCATATATATAGAAGTTGTTCTCTCTTTAAAATTTTGAGGTACAGTTTCTTCTAACAGATCAAAGTATACCCTAAATCACTAGTGTATGGCTTTGTTCTAGTCTCCTGCCTGATCACATTGTCTCCCTTTTTCCTTTTTTTTTTCTTAAATCTTCTTTCTTTTTTCAAACAACTTATCTTACCAAGTCCTTTTATAAAATCTTTTATAATTTTCATCTTTACAGTCATCTTCCATCCCTTCATTGTATCAACCCTTATTTTGTACATATATGTCTTTCTTCCTTTAAAATTTTAGGAGGCACTTTTATCTGACAGACCAAAATACGCCAAAAATCTAGTGTGTGGCACTGATCTATGCACTAGCCTGATCATATTTGATCATATTCTGCCTTTCTTGTATTGTTTTGTTTTTGTTTTTATCTTTTTTTTTCTTTTTCTCTTTCTTTTTTCTTTCTTTCCCTTTCTTTTCCCCTGGTTTCAGGTCTTTTCTGATTTGTATACAGTATATTTGCTGGGGACGTTGTAAACCTGTTAGCATTTTGTTCTCTCATTCATCTATTCTCCTCTGGACAAAATGACAAGACGAAAGAAATCACGTCAGCAAAAAGAACAAGAGGTAGTCCCGTCAGCCAGGGACCTACTCAATACGGACATTAGTACGCTGTCGGACCTAGAGTTCAGAATCATGACTTTAAAGATAGTAGCTGGGCTTGAAAAAAAGCGTGGTAGTTATTAGAGAAACGCTTTCTGGAGAAATAAAAGAATGAAATCTAACCAAATCGAAATCAAAAAGGCTATTGGTGAGGTGCAAACAAAAATGGGGGCACTAAATGCTAGGATAAATGAGGCAGAAGAGAGAATCAGCGATATAGAAGACCAAACGATGGAAAATAAAGAGGCTGAGAAAAAGAGAGAGAAACAACTACAGGATCACGAGGGCAGAATTCGAGAGATAAGTGATATGATAAGACGAAACAACATTAGAATAATTGGGATCCCAGAAGAAGAAGAGAGAGAGAGAGGGGCAGAAGGTATATTGGAGCAAATTATAGCAGAGAACTTCCCTAATGTGAGGAAGGAAACAGGCATTAAAATCCAGGAGGCACAGAGAACCCCTCTCAAAATCAATAATAATAGGTCAACACCCCGACATCTAGTAGTAAAACTTACGAGTCTCAGAGACAAAGAGAAAATCCTGAAAGCAGCTCGGGAGAAGAGATATGTAACCTACAATGGTAGAGACATTAGATTGGCAACAGAGCTATCCACAGAGACCTGGCAGGCCAGAAAGGACTGGCAAGATATCTTCAGAACACTAAACGAGAAAAATATGCAGCCAAGAATACTATATCCAGCTAGGCTATCATTGAAAATAGAAGGAGAGATAGAAAGCTTCCAGAACAAACAAAAACTAAAGGAATTTGCAAACACGACACCAGCCCTCCAAGAAATATTGAGAGGGGTCCTCTAAGCAAAGAGAGAACCTAAAAGCAGCAAAGAGCAGAAACGAACACAGACAACAGACAGTTAACAGTCACCTTACAGGTAATACAATGGCACTAAATTCATACCTTTCAATAGTTACCCTGAATGTAAATGGGCTCAATGCCCCAATCAAAAGACACAGGCTCTCCGATTGGATTAAAAAACAAGACCCATCAATATGCTGTCTGCAAGAGACTCATTTTAGACCCAAAGACACCCCCAGATTGAAAGTGAGGGGGTGGAAAACCATTTACCATGCTAATGGACACCAAAAGAAAGCTGGGGTGGCGATCCTTATATCAGACAAACTAGATTTTAAAACAAAGACTGTAATAAGAGATGAGGAAGGACACTATATCCTACTTAAAGGGTCTATCCAACAAGAAGATCTAACAATTGTAAATATCTATGCCCCGAACATGGGAGCAGCCAAATATATAAGGCAATTAATAACAAAACCAAAGAAACACATTGACAACAATACAATAATAGTGGGGGACTTTAACACCCCTCTGACTGAAATGGACAGATCATCTAAGCAAAAGATCAACAAGGAAATAAAGACTTTAAATGACACACTGGACCAGATGGACTTCACAGACATATTCAGAACATTCCATCCCAAAGCAACGGAATACACATTCTTCTCTAGTGCCCATGGAACATTCTCCAGAATTGATCACATCCTAGGTCACAAATCAGGTCTCAACCGCTACCAAAAGATTGGGATCATTCCCTGCATATTTTCAGACCACAATGCTTTGAAACTAGAACTCAACCACAGGAGGAAAGTCGGAAAGAACCCAAATACATGGAGGCTAAAGAGCATCCTACTAAAGAATGAATGGGTCAACCAAGAAATTAAAGAAGAATTAAAAAAATTCGTGGAAACCAATGAAAATGAAAACACAACTGTTCAAAATCTTTGGGATACAGCAAAGGCAGTCCTGAGAGGAAAGTAGATAGCAATACAAGCCTTTCTCAAGAAACAAGAAAGGTCTCAAATACACAGCCTAACCCTACACCTAAAGGAGCTGGAGAAAGAACAGCAAATAAAGCCTAAACCCAGCAGGAGAAGAGAAATCATAAAGATCAGAGCAGAAACCAATGAACTAGAAACCAAAAGAACAGAAGAACAGATCAACGAAACTAGGAGCTGGTTCTTTGAAAGAATTCACAAGATTGATAAACCCCTAGCCAGACTGATCAAAAAGAAAAGAGAAATGACCCAAATCAACAAAATCATGAATGAACGAGGAGAGATCACAACCAACACCAAAGAAATACAAACAATTATAAGAACATATTATGAGCAACTCTATGCCAGCAAATTAGATAACCTGGAAGAAATGGGTGCATTCCTAGAGATGTATCAACGACCAAAATTGAACCAGGAAGAAATAGAAAACCTGAACAGACCTAGAACCACTAAGGAAATTGAAACAGTCATGAAAAATCTCCCAAGAAACAAAAGCCCAGGGCCAGATGGCTTCCCAGGGGAATTCTATCAGACATTTCAAGAAGAATTAATACCTATTCTCCTGAAACTGTTCCAGAAAATAGAAATGGAAGGGAAACTTCCAAACTCATTTTATGAGGCCAGCATTACCTTGATCCCAAAACCAGACAAAGACCCCATCAAAAAAGAGAATTACAGACCAATATCCTTGATGAGCATGGATGCAAAAATTCTCACCAAAATACTAGCCAATAGGATCCAACAGTACATTAAAAGGATTATTCACCACGACCAAGTGGGATTTATCCCTGGGCTGCAAGGCTGGTTCAACATCCGCAAATCAATCAACGTGCTACAATACGTTAACAAAAGAAAGAACAAGAATCATATGATCCTCTCAATAGATGCAGAAAAAGCATTTGACAAAGTACAGCATCCTTTCTTGATCAAAACTCTTCAGAGTAGAGGGATAGAGGGTACAAACCTCAATATCATAAAAGCCATCTATGAAAAACCTACAGCGAATATCATTCTCAATGGGGAAAGGCTGAGAGCTTTTCCCCTAAGGTCAGGAACGCGGCAGGGATGTCCACTCTCACCACTGCTATTCAACATAGTATTAGAAGTCCTAGCCACAGCAATTAGACAACAAAAAGAAATCAGAGGCATCCAAATCGGCAAAGAGGAAGTCAAACTCTCCCTCTTTGCAGATGATATGATACTGTATGTGGAAAACCCAAAAGACTCCACCCCAAAACTGCTAGAACTCATACAGGAATTCAGTCAAGTAGCAGGCTATAAAATCAATGCACAGAAATCAGTGGCATTCCTATACACCAACAACAAGACAGAAGAGAGACAAATCAAGGAGTCGATCCCATTTACAACTGCACCCAAAACCATTAGATACCTAGGAATAAATCTAACCAGAGAGGCAAAGGATCTGTAGTCAGAAAACTATAAAATACTCATGAAAGAAATTGAAGAAGACACAAAGAAATGGAAAAACGTTCCATGCTCATGGATTGGGAGAATCAACATTGTGAAGATGTCAATGCTACCTAGAGCAATCTACACATTCAATGCAATCCCCATCAAAATACCATCCACTTTTTTCAAAGAAATGGAACCAATAATCCTAAAATTTGTATGGAACCAGAAGAGACCCAGAATAGCCAGAGGAATACTGAAAAAGAGAAGCAAAGCTGGCGGCATCACAATTCCGGACTTCCAGCACTATGACAAAGCTGTCATCATCAAGACAGTATGGTACTGGCACAAAAACAGACACATCGATCAATGGAACAGAATCGAGAGCCCAGAAATGGACCCTCAACTCTATGGTCAACTTATCTTTGACAAAGCAGGAAAGAATGTCCAATGGAAAAGAGACAGTCTCTTCAACAAATGGTGTTGGGAAAATTGGACAGCCACATGCAGAAGAATGAAACTGGACCATTTCCTTACACCACACACAAAAATAGACTCCAAATGGTTGAAAGACCTAAACGTGAGACAGGAGTCCATCCAAATCCTAAAGGAGAACACAGGTAGCAACCTTTTCGACCTTAGCCGCAGCAACTTCTTCCTAGAAACATCGCCAAAGGCACGGGAAGCCAGGGCAAAAATGAACTATTGGGATTTCATCAAGATAAAAAGCTTTTGCACAGCAAAAGAAACAGTCCACAAAACCAAAAGACAACCGACAGAATGGGAGAAAATATTTGCAAATGACATATCCGATAAAGGGCTAGTATGCAAAATCTATAAAGAACTTATCAAACTCAACACCCAAAGAACAAATAATCCAATCAAGAAATGGGCAGAAGACATGAACAGACATTTCTCCAAAGAGGACATCCAAATGGCCAACAGGCACATGAAAAAGTGCTCAACATCGCTCGGCATCAGGGAAATCCAAATCAAAACCTCAATGAGATACCACCTCACACCCGTCAGAATGGCTAAAATTAACAAGTCAGGGAACGACAGATGTTGGCGGGGATGTGGAGAAAGGGGAACGAACCCTCCTACACTGTTGGTGGGAATGCAAGCTGGTGCAACCCCTCTGGAAAACAGTATGGACGTTCCTCAAACAGTTGAAATTAGAGCTACCGTTCGATCCAGCAATTGCACTACTGGGTATTTACCACAAAGATACAAATGTAGGGACCCGAAGGGGTACGTGTACCCCAATGTTTATAGCAGCAATGTCCACCACAGCCAAACTGTGGAAAGAGCCAAGATGCCCATCGACAGATGAATGGATAAAGAAGAGGTGGTATATATACACAATGGAATATTATGCAGCCATCAAAAGGAATGAGATCTTGCCATTTGCAACGACGTGGATGGAACTGGAGGGTGTTATGCTGAGTGAAATAAGTCAATCAGAGAAAGACATGTATCCCATGACCTCACTGATATGAGGAATTCTTAATCTCAGGAAAGAAACTGTTACTGGAGTGGTTGGGGGTGGGAGGGATGGGGTGGCTGGGTGATAGACATTGGGGAGGGTAGGTGCTACGGTGAGCGCTGTGAATTGGGCAAGACTGTTGAATCACAGTTCTGTACTTCTGAAACAAATAACGCAACATATTTTAAGAAAAAAGAAAAAGAAGAAGATAACAGGAGAGGAAGAAAAGGGGAGTATGTCAGAGGGGGAGACGAACCATGAGAGACGTTGGACTCTGAAAAACAAACTGAGGGTTCTAGAGGGGAGGGGGGTAGGGGGATGGGTTAGCCTGGTGATGGGTATTGAGGAGGGCACGTTCTGCATGGAGCACTGGGTGTTATGAACAAACAATGAATCATGGAACACTGCACCCAAAACTAATGATGTAATATCTGGTGATTAACATAACAATAACAAATTAAAAAAAAAAAGGCTTCGCGCTTCGCGAACCAAGGTGTTAGCACGAAGTCATGTTTGACGTGGCCTCGTTTCTCTGAGTTCAGTGGAAGGCTCTGCTGAGGCTAGCTCACGTACATTTGAAGGCCCTTCCAACTTCATGACCCAAGACTTTGATGGAGAGAAACCCTCCACACAACGTGTTCCTCACTGTGGTGTATCTCGCTTTCCGTCCCTTTTCTCTCGCCCTAAGCTTTACCACGGTGCTTCCATCCGTAGGGAAAGAGCTGGTCGTCGACGGACGGCAACCCTCTAGATTTGTCCTTAGAGTTAAACACCCGTAGGCAATCTTCCCTATGCCTCCTCACATCATACATTTCCATACTCATCCTTCTTCATGGAACGACAGGAGGCACATTCGAAACGGACAGCTCACTCTAGGGCACGTCCCTCGTGCCTTCACGCCCACGGCGGAAAACACTTTTATCTTCCTGAAACAATATGATAAGCTGAGGGAAGACTTCTTCACAAGGGGTTTGTCAAGCACCGTCACAGGGCACATTCTTTATGCCTTCACACGTTCGTGCCAGAATGCCACTCATACGTAGGCGTACGGCTTTCCAGGGTTTCCTTCTCAGACTTAAAGGCATGACCTTTTCCCTCTGCTCTCTCTCGTACTCATGAAAACATTTCGCACGGAACAAGATTTGAACCGGGAGAGACAATCTCCACTCCTTATTTCCGTGGCGCAGGCATGGGGCACATGCCTTGCGCTGTCACACTTACCTTGGAATAGACTACCATTTTCAGGGAAGATGTTGGTAGAAACACGGTTTCTCTGCAGTGGTGTTTCTTCAGACCGACCTTCACGCCGCCTCTTTAGGGTTCCGCAAGTACATGTTGTGACTAGGTTTTCCCCGTGAAGCCAGATGGAAGCTCGAAGTCGCGCTTGGACACAGACTTGTTTCGCACAGTGTAGTCTGTGGCTTTCCTTTGGCGAACTCACGTACGTTTGAAAACCCTTCTAGCGTCGTGAGCCGTGGTGTTCATTGAGAGAAGCCCTCCATACAAAGTGATTCCACGAGTAAGGTATAGCAGGCTTTTCCTCTGCTTCCGTTCACACTCGGCGTCAAGCCGCTTCGATCCTTAGGAAAGGAGGCGGGGAGTCGAAGGACCGCTCCTCCACAGCATTGTTTCTTCGACTTAAGTGTACAGCTCGTTCCTTACGCTTCCTCCCATTTCCAGACACACACCTCTCTAGGGGACAACTTGTTAGTTGGTGGTCGCATTCGACCCACATTTTCCTTCACCATTCAGCGTATGGCATTGTCCTTACGCTTTCACACGAAGTCCTGAAAACGCTTCTCTCTTCCCGAAGCAAGATCTGGGTTGACAGAAGCTTGAGACACAACTCCTCTCTCAAAGAGTGGTAGACGGCCCAGCATTTGTGCCTTCACTTTGAACGTCGGAAAGTTCTTCCAACTTCTTCCCCGGAGGCGGTAGTGGAAAGACTAGTTCCCTACAGTTTGGTTTCGTGAGAGGTGAGTGTAAGACGCCTACCTAATATAGCAACGCACATGTCTCCAAAGGCTTCTTTCTTCAAGCACCACGATGTTAGCACGAAAGCCTGTTTGCCATGGCCTTGTTTCTCAGAATTCAGTGTCAGGCTACTACTACTACTGAGGCTAGCCCACGTACATTGCAAGACCCATCCACCTCCATGACACAGGACTTAATGGAGAGAAACCCTCCGCACAACGTGTTCCTCACTGTGCAGTATCGCGCGTTCCATCTCTTTTCGTTCACACGAGGTTTAACGAGCAGCTTCGCATCCCTACGAGAAGAGATGGTAGTCGAAGGACGGCAACCCTCGAGACTTGTTCTTAGAGTTAAACAAACGCATGCCATCTTCCTTATGCTCCAGGACGTCATCCATTTCCATACACATCCTTCTTCGTGTAACGACGGCAGGCACCTTCGAAGCGGAGAGCGAAGTCTCGTCTACGTCCCTTACGCCTTCACACCCACTACGGAAAACAATTTCCTCCTACGGAAACGATACGGCAGTTGAGGGAAGCCTTCTTCACAAGTGGTTTCTCGAGCCCCGTCACAGGGCACATTCTAGATGCCTTCACCATGTCATGCTAAAGCGCTTCCCCGACGTACGTGTATGGCTTTCCTGACGGATCTCCTTCTCACGCTTCAAACCATGACCTTTTCCATCTGCTCTCTCTCATACTCTTGGAAACGCTTCTCACGGAACAGGATTCCAATCGCGACAGACATTCTACACTAGTTACTTCCGTGGCACAGGCACGGGGCACATTCCTTGCGATTTCACTCTGCCATTGGAAAAGTCTACCAGTTTCAGGGAAGGTGTTAGTAGACGCACGGTTTCTCTGCAGTGGTGTTTCTGCAGTAGGATTCAACACATACATTTTGTGACTATGGATTCCTCGGGAACCCAGATGGAAGCTCGAAGTCGCGTTCGACACAGACGTGGTTCGCCGAGATTCGTGTATGCCTTTCCTTTGGCGAAGTCACATACTTTCGCAAACCCTTCTATCTTCGTGACACATGGTGTTCGTTGAGAAAAGCCCTCCATCAGAAGTTGTTCCACGAGTGAGGTATACCACCCTTCCTTGCCCTCCGTTTCCTTTCACACTTGGCTTCAAGCCGCTTCGTTCCTTAGCAAAGCAGAAGGGCAGTCGAAGGACCGCACCTCCACAGCGTTGTTTCTTAGACTTAAGTGTATAGCACGTCCCTTACGCTTCCTCCCACTTCCAGACACACACCTCTCTAGGGGACAACGAGTGTGTTGGTGGTCACGTTCGACCCACATTTCTCTTCACAATTCAGCGTGTGGCATTTTCCTTGTGTTTTCACACAAAGTGCCGACAGCGCTTCTATCTTCCCGAAACAAGATCTGAGTTGGGAGAAGCTTTCGACACAAGTTCTTTCCCAAGCAGGACTATATGGCACAGGAACGTGCGCCTTCACTTTTAACGTTGGGCATTTCCTCCGTCTTCTTCCCTGTAGATGGTAGTGGGAAGACTATTGCTCTACCGTTTTGTTTCTTGAGAGGTGAGTGCAAGACCCTCACACGTATGTCTCAAAAGGCTTCGCGCGGAAAGGCGGAGCAAGATGGCGGAGGAGTAGGAGACCTAGATTTCGTCTGGTCTCAGGAATTCAGCTGAATAGGGATCAAACCATTCTGAACACCTACGAACTCAACAGGAGATCGAACAGGAGAGTAGCAACAACTCTCTGAACAGAGAAGCGCCCACTTACTGGAAGGTAGGGCGTGCGGAGAAGTGAATCTGAGGCGATATTCGGGAGGATAGACGGCGGGGGAGGGGCCTCCGCCGGCCGCTTCTGGCAAGTGATAGAGCCGCGGAGCACAGAATCGGAACTTTTAGAAGTTGGCTCGGCGGAGGGACGTCGCTGCAGTGGCTAAGCGGGGGGTGGAATCCTCCCGGGACAGTGTGGTCTCAGGACCCTTGGGGTCACAGGGAGACCGGGGGTGCCTGAGTGCGCCAGAGCTCCCAGGTATCAGAGCAGGGAAGCCGGCTGCAGATACGGAGCAGAGTCGCGGGCTCTCAGCTCGGGTTTGCCATAAACTGTGATCTGTGGCCCAGTCGGGGCACGGCTTCCCCAGCAGGGACCCAACAAGCAGCAGATCCGGGGAGACTCCCCTTCCTTGCCGGGGAGGAGCGGTGCGGGAACGCACTGCAGGGATCTGCTGGGTTTGGAGACTCCGCGCGGGGTCGGGTGCCAGAGATAGCAACGCTCGATCACAGGCCGGGTGAGCACGGAGTGCGGCCGGAGACCGGGGACACGGAAGTGACTGCTTTTCTCTGGGGGCACACTGAGGAGCGGGGCCCCGAGTTCTCAGCTCCTCCGAGTGGAGATTGGGAGGCCACCATTTCTGCCCTGGTCCTCCAAAGCTGTACCGAGAGCTTGCAGGGAACAAAAGCTCCTGAGAGCAAACCGGAGCAGCTTCCTTAGCCCAGACCGACAAGGGCGGGGCCGTTCCGCCTCCGGCAAAGACATTTGGAAACCACAGCAAAAGGCCCCTCCCCCAGAAGATCAACACAAACAGCCAGCAAGCCAAGACCAAGTTGATCGATCAAGGAGAATAGGAGAACTCCTGCGCTAGGGGAATACTGCACATAGATTCATGGCTTTTTTTTTTTTTTTTTTTTACCATGATTCATTATTTCCTCAAAGTTAATTTTTCTTGACTGTTTTTTTTTATTTTTCTTTTTCCCTTTTTCAAACAACATCTTATAAATCCCTTTTAAAAAAAACATTTTTTATTTTTCATTTTTAGAGTCATATTTTATCCCTTCATAGTAGTTACCCTTATTTTTGGCATATATATAGAAGTTGTTCTCTCTTTAAAATTTTGAGGTACAGTTTCTTCTAACAGATCAAAGTATACCCTAAATCACTAGTGTATGGCTTTGTTCTAGTCTCCTGCCTGATCACATTGTCTCCCTTTTTCCTTTTTTTTTTCTTAAATCTTCTTTCTTTTTTCAAACAACTTATCTTACCAAGTCCTTTTATAAAATCTTTTATAATTTTCATCTTTACAGTCATCTTCCATCCCTTCATTGTATCAACCCTTATTTTGTACATATATGTCTTTCTTCCTTTAAAATTTTAGGAGGCACTTTTATCTGACAGACCAAAATACGCCAAAAATCTAGTGTGTGGCACTGATCTATGCACTAGCCTGATCATATTTGATCATATTCTGCCTTTCTTGTATTGTTTTGTTTTTGTTTTTATCTTTTTTTTTCTTTTTCTCTTTCTTTTTTCTTTCTTTCCCTTTCTTTTCCCCTGGTTTCAGGTCTTTTCTGATTTGTATACAGTATATTTGCTGGGGACGTTGTAAACCTGTTAGCATTTTGTTCTCTCATTCATCTATTCTCCTCTGGACAAAATGACAAGACGAAAGAAATCACGTCAGCAAAAAGAACAAGAGGTAGTCCCGTCAGCCAGGGACCTACTCAATACGGACATTAGTACGCTGTCGGACCTAGAGTTCAGAATCATGACTTTAAAGATAGTAGCTGGGCTTGAAAAAAAGCGTGGTAGTTATTAGAGAAACGCTTTCTGGAGAAATAAAAGAATGAAATCTAACCAAATCGAAATCAAAAAGGCTATTGGTGAGGTGCAAACAAAAATGGGGGCACTAAATGCTAGGATAAATGAGGCAGAAGAGAGAATCAGCGATATAGAAGACCAAACGATGGAAAATAAAGAGGCTGAGAAAAAGAGAGAGAAACAACTACAGGATCACGAGGGCAGAATTCGAGAGATAAGTGATATGATAAGACGAAACAACATTAGAATAATTGGGATCCCAGAAGAAGAAGAGAGAGAGAGAGGGGCAGAAGGTATATTGGAGCAAATTATAGCAGAGAACTTCCCTAATGTGAGGAAGGAAACAGGCATTAAAATCCAGGAGGCACAGAGAACCCCTCTCAAAATCAATAATAATAGGTCAACACCCCGACATCTAGTAGTAAAACTTACGAGTCTCAGAGACAAAGAGAAAATCCTGAAAGCAGCTCGGGAGAAGAGATATGTAACCTACAATGGTAGAGACATTAGATTGGCAACAGAGCTATCCACAGAGACCTGGCAGGCCAGAAAGGACTGGCAAGATATCTTCAGAACACTAAACGAGAAAAATATGCAGCCAAGAATACTATATCCAGCTAGGCTATCATTGAAAATAGAAGGAGAGATAGAAAGCTTCCAGAACAAACAAAAACTAAAGGAATTTGCAAACACGACACCAGCCCTCCAAGAAATATTGAGAGGGGTCCTCTAAGCAAAGAGAGAACCTAAAAGCAGCAAAGAGCAGAAACGAACACAGACAACAGACAGTTAACAGTCACCTTACAGGTAATACAATGGCACTAAATTCATACCTTTCAATAGTTACCCTGAATGTAAATGGGCTCAATGCCCCAATCAAAAGACACAGGCTCTCCGATTGGATTAAAAAACAAGACCCATCAATATGCTGTCTGCAAGAGACTCATTTTAGACCCAAAGACACCCCCAGATTGAAAGTGAGGGGGTGGAAAACCATTTACCATGCTAATGGACACCAAAAGAAAGCTGGGGTGGCGATCCTTATATCAGACAAACTAGATTTTAAAACAAAGACTGTAATAAGAGATGAGGAAGGACACTATATCCTACTTAAAGGGTCTATCCAACAAGAAGATCTAACAATTGTAAATATCTATGCCCCGAACATGGGAGCAGCCAAATATATAAGGCAATTAATAACAAAAGCAAAGAAACACATTGACAACAATACAATAATAGTGGGGGACTTTAACACCCCTCTGACTGAAATGGACAGATCATCTAAGCAAAAGATCAACAAGGAAATAAAGACTTTAAATGACACACTGGACCAGATGGACTTCACAGACATATTCAGAACATTCCATCCCAAAGCAACGGAATACACATTCTTCTCTAGTGCCCATGGAACATTCTCCAGAATTGATCACATCCTAGGTCACAAATCAGGTCTCAACCGCTACCAAAAGATTGGGATCATTCCCTGCATATTTTCAGACCACAATGCTTTGAAACTAGAACTCAACCACAGGAGGAAAGTCGGAAAGAACCCAAATACATGGAGGCTAAAGAGCATCCTACTAAAGAATGAATGGGTCAACCAAGAAATTAAAGAAGAATTAAAAAAATTCGTGGAAACCAATGAAAATGAAAACACAACTGTTCAAAATCTTTGGGATACAGCAAAGGCAGTCCTGAGAGGAAAGTAGATAGCAATACAAGCCTTTCTCAAGAAACAAGAAAGGTCTCAAATACACAGCCTAACCCTACACCTAAAGGAGCTGGAGAAAGAACAGCAAATAAAGCCTAAACCCAGCAGGAGAAGAGAAATCATAAAGATCAGAGCAGAAACCAATGAACTAGAAACCAAAAGAACAGAAGAACAGATCAACGAAACTAGGAGCTGGTTCTTTGAAAGAATTCACAAGATTGATAAACCCCTAGCCAGACTGATCAAAAAGAAAAGAGAAATGACCCAAATCAACAAAATCATGAATGAACGAGGAGAGATCACAACCAACACCAAAGAAATACAAACAATTATAAGAACATATTATGAGCAACTCTATGCCAGCAAATTAGATAACCTGGAAGAAATGGGTGCATTCCTAGAGATGTATCAACGACCAAAATTGAACCAGGAAGAAATAGAAAACCTGAACAGACCTAGAACCACTAAGGAAATTGAAACAGTCATGAAAAATCTCCCAAGAAACAAAAGCCCAGGGCCAGATGGCTTCCCAGGGGAATTCTATCAGACATTTCAAGAAGAATTAATACCTATTCTCCTGAAACTGTTCCAGAAAATAGAAATGGAAGGGAAACTTCCAAACTCATTTTATGAGGCCAGCATTACCTTGATCCCAAAACCAGACAAAGACCCCATCAAAAAAGAGAATTACAGACCAATATCCTTGATGAGCATGGATGCAAAAATTCTCACCAAAATACTAGCCAATAGGATCCAACAGTACATTAAAAGGATTATTCACCACGACCAAGTGGGATTTATCCCTGGGCTGCAAGGCTGGTTCAACATCCGCAAATCAATCAACGTGCTACAATACGTTAACAAAAGAAAGAACAAGAATCATATGATCCTCTCAATAGATGCAGAAAAAGCATTTGACAAAGTACAGCATCCTTTCTTGATCAAAACTCTTCAGAGTAGAGGGATAGAGGGTACAAACCTCAATATCATAAAAGCCATCTATGAAAAACCTACAGCGAATATCATTCTCAATGGGGAAAGGCTGAGAGCTTTTCCCCTAAGGTCAGGAACGCGGCAGGGATGTCCACTCTCACCACTGCTATTCAACATAGTATTAGAAGTCCTAGCCACAGCAATTAGACAACAAAAAGAAATCAGAGGCATCCAAATCGGCAAAGAGGAAGTCAAACTCTCCCTCTTTGCAGATGATATGATACTGTATGTGGAAAACCCAAAAGACTCCACCCCAAAACTGCTAGAACTCATACAGGAATTCAGTCAAGTAGCAGGCTATAAAATCAATGCACAGAAATCAGTGGCATTCCTATACACCAACAACAAGACAGAAGAGAGACAAATCAAGGAGTCGATCCCATTTACAACTGCACCCAAAACCATTAGATACCTAGGAATAAATCTAACCAGAGAGGCAAAGGATCTGTAGTCAGAAAACTATAAAATACTCATGAAAGAAATTGAAGAAGACACAAAGAAATGGAAAAACGTTCCATGCTCATGGATTGGGAGAATCAACATTGTGAAGATGTCAATGCTACCTAGAGCAATCTACACATTCAATGCAATCCCCATCAAAATACCATCCACTTTTTTCAAAGAAATGGAACCAATAATCCTAAAATTTGTATGGAACCAGAAGAGACCCAGAATAGCCAGAGGAATACTGAAAAAGAGAAGCAAAGCTGGCGGCATCACAATTCCGGACTTCCAGCACTATGACAAAGCTGTCATCATCAAGACAGTATGGTACTGGCACAAAAACAGACACATCGATCAATGGAACAGAATCGAGAGCCCAGAAATGGACCCTCAACTCTATGGTCAACTTATCTTTGACAAAGCAGGAAAGAATGTCCAATGGAAAAGAGACAGTCTCTTCAACAAATGGTGTTGGGAAAATTGGACAGCCACATGCAGAAGAATGAAACTGGACCATTTCCTTACACCACACACAAAAATAGACTCCAAATGGTTGAAAGACCTAAACGTGAGACAGGAGTCCATCCAAATCCTAAAGGAGAACACAGGTAGCAACCTTTTCGACCTTAGCCGCAGCAACTTCTTCCTAGAAACATCGCCAAAGGCACGGGAAGCCAGGGCAAAAATGAACTATTGGGATTTCATCAAGATAAAAAGCTTTTGCACAGCAAAAGAAACAGTCCACAAAACCAAAAGACAACCGACAGAATGGGAGAAAATATTTGCAAATGACATATCCGATAAAGGGCTAGTATGCAAAATCTATAAAGAACTTATCAAACTCAACACCCAAAGAACAAATAATCCAATCAAGAAATGGGCAGAAGACATGAACAGACATTTCTCCAAAGAGGACATCCAAATGGCCAACAGGCACATGAAAAAGTGCTCAACATCGCTCGGCATCAGGGAAATCCAAATCAAAACCTCAATGAGATACCACCTCACACCCGTCAGAATGGCTAAAATTAACAAGTCAGGGAACGACAGATGTTGGCGGGGATGTGGAGAAAGGGGAACGAACCCTCCTACACTGTTGGTGGGAATGCAAGCTGGTGCAACCCCTCTGGAAAACAGTATGGACGTTCCTCAAACAGTTGAAATTAGAGCTACCGTTCGATCCAGCAATTGCACTACTGGGTATTTACCACAAAGATACAAATGTAGGGACCCGAAGGGGTACGTGTACCCCAATGTTTATAGCAGCAATGTCCACCACAGCCAAACTGTGGAAAGAGCCAAGATGCCCATCGACAGATGAATGGATAAAGAAGAGGTGGTATATATACACAATGGAATATTATGCAGCCATCAAAAGGAATGAGATCTTGCCATTTGCAACGACGTGGATGGAACTGGAGGGTGTTATGCTGAGTGAAATAAGTCAATCAGAGAAAGACATGTATCCCATGACCTCACTGATATGAGGAATTCTTAATCTCAGGAAAGAAACTGTTACTGGAGTGGTTGGGGGTGGGAGGGATGGGGTGGCTGGGTGATAGACATTGGGGAGGGTAGGTGCTACGGTGAGCGCTGTGAATTGGGCAAGACTGTTGAATCACAGTTCTGTACTTCTGAAACAAATAACGCAACATATTTTAAGAAAAAAGAAAAAGAAGAAGATAACAGGAGAGGAAGAAAAGGGGAGTATGTCAGAGGGGGAGACGAACCATGAGAGACGTTGGACTCTGAAAAACAAACTGAGGGTTCTAGAGGGGAGGGGGGTAGGGGGATGGGTTAGCCTGGTGATGGGTATTGAGGAGGGCACGTTCTGCATGGAGCACTGGGTGTTATGAACAAACAATGAATCATGGAACACTGCACCCAAAACTAATGATGTAATATCTGGTGATTAACATAACAATAACAAATTAAAAAAAAAAAGGCTTCGCGCTTCGCGAACCAAGGTGTTAGCACGAAGTCATGTTTGACGTGGCCTCGTTTCTCTGAGTTCAGTGGAAGGCTCTGCTGAGGCTAGCTCACGTACATTTGAAGGCCCTTCCAACTTCATGACCCAAGACTTTGATGGAGAGAAACCCTCCACACAACGTGTTCCTCACTGTGGTGTATCTCGCTTTCCGTCCCTTTTCTCTCGCCCTAAGCTTTACCACGGTGCTTCCATCCGTAGGGAAAGAGCTGGTCGTCGACGGACGGCAACCCTCTAGATTTGTCCTTAGAGTTAAACACCCGTAGGCAATCTTCCCTATGCCTCCTCACATCATACATTTCCATACTCATCCTTCTTCATGGAACGACAGGAGGCACATTCGAAACGGACAGCTCACTCTAGGGCACGTCCCTCGTGCCTTCACGCCCACGGCGGAAAACACTTTTATCTTCCTGAAACAATATGATAAGCTGAGGGAAGACTTCTTCACAAGGGGTTTGTCAAGCACCGTCACAGGGCACATTCTTTATGCCTTCACACGTTCGTGCCAGAATGCCACTCATACGTAGGCGTACGGCTTTCCAGGGTTTCCTTCTCAGACTTAAAGGCATGACCTTTTCCCTCTGCTCTCTCTCGTACTCATGAAAACATTTCGCACGGAACAAGATTTGAACCGGGAGAGACAATCTCCACTCCTTATTTCCGTGGCGCAGGCATGGGGCACATGCCTTGCGCTGTCACACTTACCTTGGAATAGACTACCATTTTCAGGGAAGATGTTGGTAGAAACACGGTTTCTCTGCAGTGGTGTTTCTTCAGACCGACCTTCACGCCGCCTCTTTAGGGTTCCGCAAGTACATGTTGTGACTAGGTTTTCCCCGTGAAGCCAGATGGAAGCTCGAAGTCGCGCTTGGACACAGACTTGTTTCGCACAGTGTAGTCTGTGGCTTTCCTTTGGCGAACTCACGTACGTTTGAAAACCCTTCTAGCGTCGTGAGCCGTGGTGTTCATTGAGAGAAGCCCTCCATACAAAGTGATTCCACGAGTAAGGTATAGCAGGCTTTTCCTCTGCTTCCGTTCACACTCGGCGTCAAGCCGCTTCGATCCTTAGGAAAGGAGGCGGGGAGTCGAAGGACCGCTCCTCCACAGCATTGTTTCTTCGACTTAAGTGTACAGCTCGTTCCTTACGCTTCCTCCCATTTCCAGACACACACCTCTCTAGGGGACAACTTGTTAGTTGGTGGTCGCATTCGACCCACATTTTCCTTCACCATTCAGCGTATGGCATTGTCCTTACGCTTTCACACGAAGTCCTGAAAACGCTTCTCTCTTCCCGAAGCAAGATCTGGGTTGACAGAAGCTTGAGACACAACTCCTCTCTCAAAGAGTGGTAGACGGCCCAGCATTTGTGCCTTCACTTTGAACGTCGGAAAGTTCTTCCAACTTCTTCCCCGGAGGCGGTAGTGGAAAGACTAGTTCCCTACAGTTTGGTTTCGTGAGAGGTGAGTGTAAGACGCCTACCTAATATAGCAACGCACATGTCTCCAAAGGCTTCTTTCTTCAAGCACCACGATGTTAGCACAAAAGCCTGTTTGCCATGGCCTTGTTTCTCAGAATTCAGTGTCAGGCTACTACTACTACTGAGGCTAGCCCACGTACATTGCAAGACCCATCCACCTCCATGACACAGGACTTAATGGAGAGAAACCCTCCGCACAACGTGTTCCTCACTGTGCAGTATCGCGCGTTCCATCTCTTTTCGTTCACACGAGGTTTAACGAGCAGCTTCGCATCCCTACGAGAAGAGATGGTAGTCGAAGGACGGCAACCCTCGAGACTTGTTCTTAGAGTTAAACAAACGCATGCCATCTTCCTTATGCTCCAGGACGTCATCCATTTCCATACACATCCTTCTTCGTGTAACGACGGCAGGCACCTTCGAAGCGGAGAGCGAAGTCTCGTCTACGTCCCTTACGCCTTCACACCCACTACGGAAAACAATTTCCTCCTACGGAAACGATACGGCAGTTGAGGGAAGCCTTCTTCACAAGTGGTTTCTCGAGCCCCGTCACAGGGCACATTCTAGATGCCTTCACCATGTCATGCTAAAGCGCTTCCCCGACGTACGTGTATGGCTTTCCTGACGGATCTCCTTCTCACGCTTCAAACCATGACCTTTTCCATCTGCTCTCTCTCATACTCTTGGAAACGCTTCTCACGGAACAGGATTCCAATCGCGACAGACATTCTACACTAGTTACTTCCGTGGCACAGGCACGGGGCACATTCCTTGCGATTTCACTCTGCCATTGGAAAAGTCTACCAGTTTCAGGGAAGGTGTTAGTAGACGCACGGTTTCTCTGCAGTGGTGTTTCTGCAGTAGGATTCAACACATACATTTTGTGACTATGGATTCCTCGGGAACCCAGATGGAAGCTCGAAGTCGCGTTCGACACAGACGTGGTTCGCCGAGATTCGTGTATGCCTTTCCTTTGGCGAAGTCACATACTTTCGCAAACCCTTCTATCTTCGTGACACATGGTGTTCGTTGAGAAAAGCCCTCCATCAGAAGTTGTTCCACGAGTGAGGTATACCACCCTTCCTTGCCCTCCGTTTCCTTTCACACTTGGCTTCAAGCCGCTTCGTTCCTTAGCAAAGCAGAAGGGCAGTCGAAGGACCGCACCTCCACAGCGTTGTTTCTTAGACTTAAGTGTATAGCACGTCCCTTACGCTTCCTCCCACTTCCAGACACACACCTCTCTAGGGGACAACGAGTGTGTTGGTGGTCACGTTCGACCCACATTTCTCTTCACAATTCAGCGTGTGGCATTTTCCTTGTGTTTTCACACAAAGTGCCGACAGCGCTTCTATCTTCCCGAAACAAGATCTGAGTTGGGAGAAGCTTTCGACACAAGTTCTTTCCCAAGCAGGACTATATGGCACAGGAACGTGCGCCTTCACTTTTAACGTTGGGCATTTCCTCCGTCTTCTTCCCTGTAGATGGTAGTGGGAAGACTATTGCTCTACCGTTTTGTTTCTTGAGAGGTGAGTGCAAGACCCTCACACGTATGTCTCAAAAGGCTTCGCGCGGAAAGGCGGAGCAAGATGGCGGAGGAGTAGGAGACCTAGATTTCGTCTGGTCTCAGGAATTCAGCTGAATAGGGATCAAACCATTCTGAACACCTACGAACTCAACAGGAGATCGAACAGGAGAGTAGCAACAACTCTCTGAACAGAGAAGCGCCCACTTACTGGAAGGTAGGGCGTGCGGAGAAGTGAATCTGAGGCGATATTCGGGAGGATAGACGGCGGGGGAGGGGCCTCCGCCGGCCGCTTCTGGCAAGTGATAGAGCCGCGGAGCACAGAATCGGAACTTTTAGAAGTTGGCTCGGCGGAGGGACGTCGCTGCAGTGGCTAAGCGGGGGGTGGAATCCTCCCGGGACAGTGTGGTCTCAGGACCCTTGGGGTCACAGGGAGACCGGGGGTGCCTGAGTGCGCCAGAGCTCCCAGGTATCAGAGCAGGGAAGCCGGCTGCAGATACGGAGCAGAGTCGCGGGCTCTCAGCTCGGGTTTGCCATAAACTGTGATCTGTGGCCCAGTCGGGGCACGGCTTCCCCAGCAGGGACCCAACAAGCAGCAGATCCGGGGAGACTCCCCTTCCTTGCCGGGGAGGAGCGGTGCGGGAACGCACTGCAGGGATCTGCTGGGTTTGGAGACTCCGCGCGGGGTCGGGTGCCAGAGATAGCAACGCTCGATCACAGGCCGGGTGAGCACGGAGTGCGGCCGGAGACCGGGGACACGGAAGTGACTGCTTTTCTCTGGGGGCACACTGAGGAGCGGGGCCCCGAGTTCTCAGCTCCTCCGAGTGGAGATTGGGAGGCCACCATTTCTGCCCTGGTCCTCCAAAGCTGTACCGAGAGCTTGCAGGGAACAAAAGCTCCTGAGAGCAAACCGGAGCAGCTTCCTTAGCCCAGACCGACAAGGGCGGGGCCGTTCCGCCTCCGGCAAAGACATTTGGAAACCACAGCAAAAGGCCCCTCCCCCAGAAGATCAACACAAACAGCCAGCAAGCCAAGACCAAGTTGATCGATCAAGGAGAATAGGAGAACTCCTGCGCTAGGGGAATACTGCACATAGATTCATGGCTTTTTTTTTTTTTTTTTTTTTACCATGATTCATTATTTCCTCAAAGTTAATTTTTCTTGACTGTTTTTTTTTATTTTTCTTTTTCCCTTTTTCAAACAACATCTTATAAATCCCTTTTAAAAAAAACATTTTTTATTTTTCATTTTTAGAGTCATATTTTATCCCTTCATAGTAGTTACCCTTATTTTTGGCATATATATAGAAGTTGTTCTCTCTTTAAAATTTTGAGGTACAGTTTCTTCTAACAGATCAAAGTATACCCTAAATCACTAGTGTATGGCTTTGTTCTAGTCTCCTGCCTGATCACATTGTCTCCCTTTTTCCTTTTTTTTTTCTTAAATCTTCTTTCTTTTTTCAAACAACTTATCTTACCAAGTCCTTTTATAAAATCTTTTATAATTTTCATCTTTACAGTCATCTTCCATCCCTTCATTGTATCAACCCTTATTTTGTACATATATGTCTTTCTTCCTTTAAAATTTTAGGAGGCACTTTTATCTGACAGACCAAAATACGCCAAAAATCTAGTGTGTGGCACTGATCTATGCACTAGCCTGATCATATTTGATCATATTCTGCCTTTCTTGTATTGTTTTGTTTTTGTTTTTATCTTTTTTTTTCTTTTTCTCTTTCTTTTTTCTTTCTTTCCCTTTCTTTTCCCCTGGTTTCAGGTCTTTTCTGATTTGTATACAGTATATTTGCTGGGGACGTTGTAAACCTGTTAGCATTTTGTTCTCTCATTCATCTATTCTCCTCTGGACAAAATGACAAGACGAAAGAAATCACGTCAGCAAAAAGAACAAGAGGTAGTCCCGTCAGCCAGGGACCTACTCAATACGGACATTAGTACGCTGTCGGACCTAGAGTTCAGAATCATGACTTTAAAGATAGTAGCTGGGCTTGAAAAAAAGCGTGGTAGTTATTAGAGAAACGCTTTCTGGAGAAATAAAAGAATGAAATCTAACCAAATCGAAATCAAAAAGGCTATTGGTGAGGTGCAAACAAAAATGGGGGCACTAAATGCTAGGATAAATGAGGCAGAAGAGAGAATCAGCGATATAGAAGACCAAACGATGGAAAATAAAGAGGCTGAGAAAAAGAGAGAGAAACAACTACAGGATCACGAGGGCAGAATTCGAGAGATAAGTGATATGATAAGACGAAACAACATTAGAATAATTGGGATCCCAGAAGAAGAAGAGAGAGAGAGAGGGGCAGAAGGTATATTGGAGCAAATTATAGCAGAGAACTTCCCTAATGTGAGGAAGGAAACAGGCATTAAAATCCAGGAGGCACAGAGAACCCCTCTCAAAATCAATAATAATAGGTCAACACCCCGACATCTAGTAGTAAAACTTACGAGTCTCAGAGACAAAGAGAAAATCCTGAAAGCAGCTCGGGAGAAGAGATATGTAACCTACAATGGTAGAGACATTAGATTGGCAACAGAGCTATCCACAGAGACCTGGCAGGCCAGAAAGGACTGGCAAGATATCTTCAGAACACTAAACGAGAAAAATATGCAGCCAAGAATACTATATCCAGCTAGGCTATCATTGAAAATAGAAGGAGAGATAGAAAGCTTCCAGAACAAACAAAAACTAAAGGAATTTGCAAACACGACACCAGCCCTCCAAGAAATATTGAGAGGGGTCCTCTAAGCAAAGAGAGAACCTAAAAGCAGCAAAGAGCAGAAACGAACACAGACAACAGACAGTTAACAGTCACCTTACAGGTAATACAATGGCACTAAATTCATACCTTTCAATAGTTACCCTGAATGTAAATGGGCTCAATGCCCCAATCAAAAGACACAGGCTCTCCGATTGGATTAAAAAACAAGACCCATCAATATGCTGTCTGCAAGAGACTCATTTTAGACCCAAAGACACCCCCAGATTGAAAGTGAGGGGGTGGAAAACCATTTACCATGCTAATGGACACCAAAAGAAAGCTGGGGTGGCGATCCTTATATCAGACAAACTAGATTTTAAAACAAAGACTGTAATAAGAGATGAGGAAGGACACTATATCCTACTTAAAGGGTCTATCCAACAAGAAGATCTAACAATTGTAAATATCTATGCCCCGAACATGGGAGCAGCCAAATATATAAGGCAATTAATAACAAAAGCAAAGAAACACATTGACAACAATACAATAATAGTGGGGGACTTTAACACCCCTCTGACTGAAATGGACAGATCATCTAAGCAAAAGATCAACAAGGAAATAAAGACTTTAAATGACACACTGGACCAGATGGACTTCACAGACATATTCAGAACATTCCATCCCAAAGCAACGGAATACACATTCTTCTCTAGTGCCCATGGAACATTCTCCAGAATTGATCACATCCTAGGTCACAAATCAGGTCTCAACCGCTACCAAAAGATTGGGATCATTCCCTGCATATTTTCAGACCACAATGCTTTGAAACTAGAACTCAACCACAGGAGGAAAGTCGGAAAGAACCCAAATACATGGAGGCTAAAGAGCATCCTACTAAAGAATGAATGGGTCAACCAAGAAATTAAAGAAGAATTAAAAAAATTCGTGGAAACCAATGAAAATGAAAACACAACTGTTCAAAATCTTTGGGATACAGCAAAGGCAGTCCTGAGAGGAAAGTAGATAGCAATACAAGCCTTTCTCAAGAAACAAGAAAGGTCTCAAATACACAGCCTAACCCTACACCTAAAGGAGCTGGAGAAAGAACAGCAAATAAAGCCTAAACCCAGCAGGAGAAGAGAAATCATAAAGATCAGAGCAGAAACCAATGAACTAGAAACCAAAAGAACAGAAGAACAGATCAACGAAACTAGGAGCTGGTTCTTTGAAAGAATTCACAAGATTGATAAACCCCTAGCCAGACTGATCAAAAAGAAAAGAGAAATGACCCAAATCAACAAAATCATGAATGAACGAGGAGAGATCACAACCAACACCAAAGAAATACAAACAATTATAAGAACATATTATGAGCAACTCTATGCCAGCAAATTAGATAACCTGGAAGAAATGGGTGCATTCCTAGAGATGTATCAACGACCAAAATTGAACCAGGAAGAAATAGAAAACCTGAACAGACCTAGAACCACTAAGGAAATTGAAACAGTCATGAAAAATCTCCCAAGAAACAAAAGCCCAGGGCCAGATGGCTTCCCAGGGGAATTCTATCAGACATTTCAAGAAGAATTAATACCTATTCTCCTGAAACTGTTCCAGAAAATAGAAATGGAAGGGAAACTTCCAAACTCATTTTATGAGGCCAGCATTACCTTGATCCCAAAACCAGACAAAGACCCCATCAAAAAAGAGAATTACAGACCAATATCCTTGATGAGCATGGATGCAAAAATTCTCACCAAAATACTAGCCAATAGGATCCAACAGTACATTAAAAGGATTATTCACCACGACCAAGTGGGATTTATCCCTGGGCTGCAAGGCTGGTTCAACATCCGCAAATCAATCAACGTGCTACAATACGTTAACAAAAGAAAGAACAAGAATCATATGATCCTCTCAATAGATGCAGAAAAAGCATTTGACAAAGTACAGCATCCTTTCTTGATCAAAACTCTTCAGAGTAGAGGGATAGAGGGTACAAACCTCAATATCATAAAAGCCATCTATGAAAAACCTACAGCGAATATCATTCTCAATGGGGAAAGGCTGAGAGCTTTTCCCCTAAGGTCAGGAACGCGGCAGGGATGTCCACTCTCACCACTGCTATTCAACATAGTATTAGAAGTCCTAGCCACAGCAATTAGACAACAAAAAGAAATCAGAGGCATCCAAATCGGCAAAGAGGAAGTCAAACTCTCCCTCTTTGCAGATGATATGATACTGTATGTGGAAAACCCAAAAGACTCCACCCCAAAACTGCTAGAACTCATACAGGAATTCAGTCAAGTAGCAGGCTATAAAATCAATGCACAGAAATCAGTGGCATTCCTATACACCAACAACAAGACAGAAGAGAGACAAATCAAGGAGTCGATCCCATTTACAACTGCACCCAAAACCATTAGATACCTAGGAATAAATCTAACCAGAGAGGCAAAGGATCTGTAGTCAGAAAACTATAAAATACTCATGAAAGAAATTGAAGAAGACACAAAGAAATGGAAAAACGTTCCATGCTCATGGATTGGGAGAATCAACATTGTGAAGATGTCAATGCTACCTAGAGCAATCTACACATTCAATGCAATCCCCATCAAAATACCATCCACTTTTTTCAAAGAAATGGAACCAATAATCCTAAAATTTGTATGGAACCAGAAGAGACCCAGAATAGCCAGAGGAATACTGAAAAAGAGAAGCAAAGCTGGCGGCATCACAATTCCGGACTTCCAGCACTATGACAAAGCTGTCATCATCAAGACAGTATGGTACTGGCACAAAAACAGACACATCGATCAATGGAACAGAATCGAGAGCCCAGAAATGGACCCTCAACTCTATGGTCAACTTATCTTTGACAAAGCAGGAAAGAATGTCCAATGGAAAAGAGACAGTCTCTTCAACAAATGGTGTTGGGAAAATTGGACAGCCACATGCAGAAGAATGAAACTGGACCATTTCCTTACACCACACACAAAAATAGACTCCAAATGGTTGAAAGACCTAAACGTGAGACAGGAGTCCATCCAAATCCTAAAGGAGAACACAGGTAGCAACCTTTTCGACCTTAGCCGCAGCAACTTCTTCCTAGAAACATCGCCAAAGGCACGGGAAGCCAGGGCAAAAATGAACTATTGGGATTTCATCAAGATAAAAAGCTTTTGCACAGCAAAAGAAACAGTCCACAAAACCAAAAGACAACCGACAGAATGGGAGAAAATATTTGCAAATGACATATCCGATAAAGGGCTAGTATGCAAAATCTATAAAGAACTTATCAAACTCAACACCCAAAGAACAAATAATCCAATCAAGAAATGGGCAGAAGACATGAACAGACATTTCTCCAAAGAGGACATCCAAATGGCCAACAGGCACATGAAAAAGTGCTCAACATCGCTCGGCATCAGGGAAATCCAAATCAAAACCTCAATGAGATACCACCTCACACCCGTCAGAATGGCTAAAATTAACAAGTCAGGGAACGACAGATGTTGGCGGGGATGTGGAGAAAGGGGAACGAACCCTCCTACACTGTTGGTGGGAATGCAAGCTGGTGCAACCCCTCTGGAAAACAGTATGGACGTTCCTCAAACAGTTGAAATTAGAGCTACCGTTCGATCCAGCAATTGCACTACTGGGTATTTACCACAAAGATACAAATGTAGGGACCCGAAGGGGTACGTGTACCCCAATGTTTATAGCAGCAATGTCCACCACAGCCAAACTGTGGAAAGAGCCAAGATGCCCATCGACAGATGAATGGATAAAGAAGAGGTGGTATATATACACAATGGAATATTATGCAGCCATCAAAAGGAATGAGATCTTGCCATTTGCAACGACGTGGATGGAACTGGAGGGTGTTATGCTGAGTGAAATAAGTCAATCAGAGAAAGACATGTATCCCATGACCTCACTGATATGAGGAATTCTTAATCTCAGGAAAGAAACTGTTACTGGAGTGGTTGGGGGTGGGAGGGATGGGGTGGCTGGGTGATAGACATTGGGGAGGGTAGGTGCTACGGTGAGCGCTGTGAATTGGGCAAGACTGTTGAATCACAGTTCTGTACTTCTGAAACAAATAACGCAACATATTTCAAGAAAAAAGAAAAAGAAGAAGATAACAGGAGAGGAAGAAAAGGGGAGTATGTCAGAGGGGGAGACGAACCATGAGAGACGTTGGACTCTGAAAAACAAACTGAGGGTTCTAGAGGGGAGGGGGGTAGGGGGATGGGTTAGCCTGGTGATGGGTATTGAGGAGGGCACGTTCTGCATGGAGCACTGGGTGTTATGAACAAACAATGAATCATGGAACACTGCACCCAAAACTAATGATGTAATATCTGGTGATTAACATAACAATAACAAATTAAAAAAAAAAAGGCTTCGCGCTTCGCGAACCAAGGTGTTAGCACGAAGTCATGTTTGACGTGGCCTCGTTTCTCTGAGTTCAGTGGAAGGCTCTGCTGAGGCTAGCTCACGTACATTTGAAGGCCCTTCCAACTTCATGACCCAAGACTTTGATGGAGAGAAACCCTCCACACAACGTGTTCCTCACTGTGGTGTATCTCGCTTTCCGTCCCTTTTCTCTCGCCCTAAGCTTTACCACGGTGCTTCCATCCGTAGGGAAAGAGCTGGTCGTCGACGGACGGCAACCCTCTAGATTTGTCCTTAGAGTTAAACACCCGTAGGCAATCTTCCCTATGCCTCCTCACATCATACATTTCCATACTCATCCTTCTTCATGGAACGACAGGAGGCACATTCGAAACGGACAGCTCACTCTAGGGCACGTCCCTCGTGCCTTCACGCCCACGGCGGAAAACACTTTTATCTTCCTGAAACAATATGATAAGCTGAGGGAAGACTTCTTCACAAGGGGTTTGTCAAGCACCGTCACAGGGCACATTCTTTATGCCTTCACACGTTCGTGCCAGAATGCCACTCATACGTAGGCGTACGGCTTTCCAGGGTTTCCTTCTCAGACTTAAAGGCATGACCTTTTCCCTCTGCTCTCTCTCGTACTCATGAAAACATTTCGCACGGAACAAGATTTGAACCGGGAGAGACAATCTCCACTCCTTATTTCCGTGGCGCAGGCATGGGGCACATGCCTTGCGCTGTCACACTTACCTTGGAATAGACTACCATTTTCAGGGAAGATGTTGGTAGAAACACGGTTTCTCTGCAGTGGTGTTTCTTCAGACCGACCTTCACGCCGCCTCTTTAGGGTTCCGCAAGTACATGTTGTGACTAGGTTTTCCCCGTGAAGCCAGATGGAAGCTCGAAGTCGCGCTTGGACACAGACTTGTTTCGCACAGTGTAGTCTGTGGCTTTCCTTTGGCGAACTCACGTACGTTTGAAAGCCCTTCTAGCGTCGTGAGCCGTGGTGTTCATTGAGAGAAGCCCTCCATACAAAGTGATTCCACGAGTAAGGTATAGCAGGCTTTTCCTCTGCTTCCGTTCACACTCGGCGTCAAGCCGCTTCGATCCTTAGGAAAGGAGGCGGGGAGTCGAAGGACCGCTCCTCCACAGCATTGTTTCTTCGACTTAAGTGTACAGCTCGTTCCTTACGCTTCCTCCCATTTCCAGACACACACCTCTCTAGGGGACAACTTGTTAGTTGGTGGTCGCATTCGACCCACATTTTCCTTCACCATTCAGCGTATGGCATTGTCCTTACGCTTTCACACGAAGTCCTGAAAACGCTTCTCTCTTCCCGAAGCAAGATCTGGGTTGACAGAAGCTTGAGACACAACTCCTCTCTCAAAGAGTGGTAGACGGCCCAGCATTTGTGCCTTCACTTTGAACGTCGGAAAGTTCTTCCAACTTCTTCCCCGGAGGCGGTAGTGGAAAGACTAGTTCCCTACAGTTTGGTTTCGTGAGAGGTGAGTGTAAGACGCCTACCTAATATAGCAACGCACATGTCTCCAAAGGCTTCTTTCTTCAAGCACCACGATGTTAGCACAAAAGCCTGTTTGCCATGGCCTTGTTTCTCAGAATTCAGTGTCAGGCTACTACTACTACTGAGGCTAGCCCACGTACATTGCAAGACCCATCCACCTCCATGACACAGGACTTAATGGAGAGAAACCCTCCGCACAACGTGTTCCTCACTGTGCAGTATCGCGCGTTCCATCTCTTTTCGTTCACACGAGGTTTAACGAGCAGCTTCGCATCCCTACGAGAAGAGATGGTAGTCGAAGGACGGCAACCCTCGAGACTTGTTCTTAGAGTTAAACAAACGCATGCCATCTTCCTTATGCTCCAGGACGTCATCCATTTCCATACACATCCTTCTTCGTGTAACGACGGCAGGCACCTTCGAAGCGGAGAGCGAAGTCTCGTCTACGTCCCTTACGCCTTCACACCCACTACGGAAAACAATTTCCTCCTACGGAAACGATACGGCAGTTGAGGGAAGCCTTCTTCACAAGTGGTTTCTCGAGCCCCGTCACAGGGCACATTCTAGATGCCTTCACCATGTCATGCTAAAGCGCTTCCCCGACGTACGTGTATGGCTTTCCTGACGGATCTCCTTCTCACGCTTCAAACCATGACCTTTTCCATCTGCTCTCTCTCATACTCTTGGAAACGCTTCTCACGGAACAGGATTCCAATCGCGACAGACATTCTACACTAGTTACTTCCGTGGCACAGGCACGGGGCACATTCCTTGCGATTTCACTCTGCCATTGGAAAAGTCTACCAGTTTCAGGGAAGGTGTTAGTAGACGCACGGTTTCTCTGCAGTGGTGTTTCTGCAGTAGGATTCAACACATACATTTTGTGACTATGGATTCCTCGGGAACCCAGATGGAAGCTCGAAGTCGCGTTCGACACAGACGTGGTTCGCCGAGATTCGTGTATGCCTTTCCTTTGGCGAAGTCACATACTTTCGCAAACCCTTCTATCTTCGTGACACATGGTGTTCGTTGAGAAAAGCCCTCCATCAGAAGTTGTTCCACGAGTGAGGTATACCACCCTTCCTTGCCCTCCGTTTCCTTTCACACTTGGCTTCAAGCCGCTTCGTTCCTTAGCAAAGCAGAAGGGCAGTCGAAGGACCGCACCTCCACAGCGTTGTTTCTTAGACTTAAGTGTATAGCACGTCCCTTACGCTTCCTCCCACTTCCAGACACACACCTCTCTAGGGGACAACGAGTGTGTTGGTGGTCACGTTCGACCCACATTTCTCTTCACAATTCAGCGTGTGGCATTTTCCTTGTGTTTTCACACAAAGTGCCGACAGCGCTTCTATCTTCCCGAAACAAGATCTGAGTTGGGAGAAGCTTTCGACACAAGTTCTTTCCCAAGCAGGACTATATGGCACAGGAACGTGCGCCTTCACTTTTAACGTTGGGCATTTCCTCCGTCTTCTTCCCTGTAGATGGTAGTGGGAAGACTATTGCTCTACCGTTTTGTTTCTTGAGAGGTGAGTGCAAGACCCTCACACGTATGTCTCAAAAGGCTTCGCGCGGAAAGGCGGAGCAAGATGGCGGAGGAGTAGGAGACCTAGATTTCGTCTGGTCTCAGGAATTCAGCTGAATAGGGATCAAACCATTCTGAACACCTACGAACTCAACAGGAGATCGAACAGGAGAGTAGCAACAACTCTCTGAACAGAGAAGCGCCCACTTACTGGAAGGTAGGGCGTGCGGAGAAGTGAATCTGAGGCGATATTCGGGAGGATAGACGGCGGGGGAGGGGCCTCCGCCGGCCGCTTCTGGCAAGTGATAGAGCCGCGGAGCACAGAATCGGAACTTTTAGAAGTTGGCTCGGCGGAGGGACGTCGCTGCAGTGGCTAAGCGGGGGGTGGAATCCTCCCGGGACAGTGTGGTCTCAGGACCCTTGGGGTCACAGGGAGACCGGGGGTGCCTGAGTGCGCCAGAGCTCCCAGGTATCAGAGCAGGGAAGCCGGCTGCAGATACGGAGCAGAGTCGCGGGCTCTCAGCTCGGGTTTGCCATAAACTGTGATCTGTGGCCCAGTCGGGGCACGGCTTCCCCAGCAGGGACCCAACAAGCAGCAGATCCGGGGAGACTCCCCTTCCTTGCCGGGGAGGAGCGGTGCGGGAACGCACTGCAGGGATCTGCTGGGTTTGGAGACTCCGCGCGGGGTCGGGTGCCAGAGATAGCAACGCTCGATCACAGGCCGGGTGAGCACGGAGTGCGGCCGGAGACCGGGGACACGGAAGTGACTGCTTTTCTCTGGGGGCACACTGAGGAGCGGGGCCCCGAGTTCTCAGCTCCTCCGAGTGGAGATTGGGAGGCCACCATTTCTGCCCTGGTCCTCCAAAGCTGTACCGAGAGCTTGCAGGGAACAAAAGCTCCTGAGAGCAAACCGGAGCAGCTTCCTTAGCCCAGACCGACAAGGGCGGGGCCGTTCCGCCTCCGGCAAAGACATTTGGAAACCACAGCAAAAGGCCCCTCCCCCAGAAGATCAACACAAACAGCCAGCAAGCCAAGACCAAGTTGATCGATCAAGGAGAATAGGAGAACTCCTGCGCTAGGGGAATACTGCACATAGATTCATGGCTTTTTTTTTTTTTTTTTTTTACCATGATTCATTATTTCCTCAAAGTTAATTTTTCTTGACTGTTTTTTTTTATTTTTCTTTTTCCCTTTTTCAAACAACATCTTATAAATCCCTTTTAAAAAAAACATTTTTTATTTTTCATTTTTAGAGTCATATTTTATCCCTTCATAGTAGTTACCCTTATTTTTGGCATATATATAGAAGTTGTTCTCTCTTTAAAATTTTGAGGTACAGTTTCTTCTAACAGATCAAAGTATACCCTAAATCACTAGTGTATGGCTTTGTTCTAGTCTCCTGCCTGATCACATTGTCTCCCTTTTTCCTTTTTTTTTTCTTAAATCTTCTTTCTTTTTTCAAACAACTTATCTTACCAAGTCCTTTTATAAAATCTTTTATAATTTTCATCTTTACAGTCATCTTCCATCCCTTCATTGTATCAACCCTTATTTTGTACATATATGTCTTTCTTCCTTTAAAATTTTAGGAGGCACTTTTATCTGACAGACCAAAATACGCCAAAAATCTAGTGTGTGGCACTGATCTATGCACTAGCCTGATCATATTTGATCATATTCTGCCTTTCTTGTATTGTTTTGTTTTTGTTTTTATCTTTTTTTTTCTTTTTCTCTTTCTTTTTTCTTTCTTTCCCTTTCTTTTCCCCTGGTTTCAGGTCTTTTCTGATTTGTATACAGTATATTTGCTGGGGACGTTGTAAACCTGTTAGCATTTTGTTCTCTCATTCATCTATTCTCCTCTGGACAAAATGACAAGACGAAAGAAATCACGTCAGCAAAAAGAACAAGAGGTAGTCCCGTCAGCCAGGGACCTACTCAATACGGACATTAGTACGCTGTCGGACCTAGAGTTCAGAATCATGACTTTAAAGATAGTAGCTGGGCTTGAAAAAAAGCGTGGTAGTTATTAGAGAAACGCTTTCTGGAGAAATAAAAGAATGAAATCTAACCAAATCGAAATCAAAAAGGCTATTGGTGAGGTGCAAACAAAAATGGGGGCACTAAATGCTAGGATAAATGAGGCAGAAGAGAGAATCAGCGATATAGAAGACCAAACGATGGAAAATAAAGAGGCTGAGAAAAAGAGAGAGAAACAACTACAGGATCACGAGGGCAGAATTCGAGAGATAAGTGATATGATAAGACGAAACAACATTAGAATAATTGGGATCCCAGAAGAAGAAGAGAGAGAGAGAGGGGCAGAAGGTATATTGGAGCAAATTATAGCAGAGAACTTCCCTAATGTGAGGAAGGAAACAGGCATTAAAATCCAGGAGGCACAGAGAACCCCTCTCAAAATCAATAATAATAGGTCAACACCCCGACATCTAGTAGTAAAACTTACGAGTCTCAGAGACAAAGAGAAAATCCTGAAAGCAGCTCGGGAGAAGAGATATGTAACCTACAATGGTAGAGACATTAGATTGGCAACAGAGCTATCCACAGAGACCTGGCAGGCCAGAAAGGACTGGCAAGATATCTTCAGAACACTAAACGAGAAAAATATGCAGCCAAGAATACTATATCCAGCTAGGCTATCATTGAAAATAGAAGGAGAGATAGAAAGCTTCCAGAACAAACAAAAACTAAAGGAATTTGCAAACACGACACCAGCCCTCCAAGAAATATTGAGAGGGGTCCTCTAAGCAAAGAGAGAACCTAAAAGCAGCAAAGAGCAGAAACGAACACAGACAACAGACAGTTAACAGTCACCTTACAGGTAATACAATGGCACTAAATTCATACCTTTCAATAGTTACCCTGAATGTAAATGGGCTCAATGCCCCAATCAAAAGACACAGGCTCTCCGATTGGATTAAAAAACAAGACCCATCAATATGCTGTCTGCAAGAGACTCATTTTAGACCCAAAGACACCCCCAGATTGAAAGTGAGGGGGTGGAAAACCATTTACCATGCTAATGGACACCAAAAGAAAGCTGGGGTGGCGATCCTTATATCAGACAAACTAGATTTTAAAACAAAGACTGTAATAAGAGATGAGGAAGGACACTATATCCTACTTAAAGGGTCTATCCAACAAGAAGATCTAACAATTGTAAATATCTATGCCCCGAACATGGGAGCAGCCAAATATATAAGGCAATTAATAACAAAAGCAAAGAAACACATTGACAACAATACAATAATAGTGGGGGACTTTAACACCCCTCTGACTGAAATGGACAGATCATCTAAGCAAAAGATCAACAAGGAAATAAAGACTTTAAATGACACACTGGACCAGATGGACTTCACAGACATATTCAGAACATTCCATCCCAAAGCAACGGAATACACATTCTTCTCTAGTGCCCATGGAACATTCTCCAGAATTGATCACATCCTAGGTCACAAATCAGGTCTCAACCGCTACCAAAAGATTGGGATCATTCCCTGCATATTTTCAGACCACAATGCTTTGAAACTAGAACTCAACCACAGGAGGAAAGTCGGAAAGAACCCAAATACATGGAGGCTAAAGAGCATCCTACTAAAGAATGAATGGGTCAACCAAGAAATTAAAGAAGAATTAAAAAAATTCGTGGAAACCAATGAAAATGAAAACACAACTGTTCAAAATCTTTGGGATACAGCAAAGGCAGTCCTGAGAGGAAAGTAGATAGCAATACAAGCCTTTCTCAAGAAACAAGAAAGGTCTCAAATACACAGCCTAACCCTACACCTAAAGGAGCTGGAGAAAGAACAGCAAATAAAGCCTAAACCCAGCAGGAGAAGAGAAATCATAAAGATCAGAGCAGAAACCAATGAACTAGAAACCAAAAGAACAGAAGAACAGATCAACGAAACTAGGAGCTGGTTCTTTGAAAGAATTCACAAGATTGATAAACCCCTAGCCAGACTGATCAAAAAGAAAAGAGAAATGACCCAAATCAACAAAATCATGAATGAACGAGGAGAGATCACAACCAACACCAAAGAAATACAAACAATTATAAGAACATATTATGAGCAACTCTATGCCAGCAAATTAGATAACCTGGAAGAAATGGGTGCATTCCTAGAGATGTATCAACGACCAAAATTGAACCAGGAAGAAATAGAAAACCTGAACAGACCTAGAACCACTAAGGAAATTGAAACAGTCATGAAAAATCTCCCAAGAAACAAAAGCCCAGGGCCAGATGGCTTCCCAGGGGAATTCTATCAGACATTTCAAGAAGAATTAATACCTATTCTCCTGAAACTGTTCCAGAAAATAGAAATGGAAGGGAAACTTCCAAACTCATTTTATGAGGCCAGCATTACCTTGATCCCAAAACCAGACAAAGACCCCATCAAAAAAGAGAATTACAGACCAATATCCTTGATGAGCATGGATGCAAAAATTCTCACCAAAATACTAGCCAATAGGATCCAACAGTACATTAAAAGGATTATTCACCACGACCAAGTGGGATTTATCCCTGGGCTGCAAGGCTGGTTCAACATCCGCAAATCAATCAACGTGCTACAATACGTTAACAAAAGAAAGAACAAGAATCATATGATCCTCTCAATAGATGCAGAAAAAGCATTTGACAAAGTACAGCATCCTTTCTTGATCAAAACTCTTCAGAGTAGAGGGATAGAGGGTACAAACCTCAATATCATAAAAGCCATCTATGAAAAACCTACAGCGAATATCATTCTCAATGGGGAAAGGCTGAGAGCTTTTCCCCTAAGGTCAGGAACGCGGCAGGGATGTCCACTCTCACCACTGCTATTCAACATAGTATTAGAAGTCCTAGCCACAGCAATTAGACAACAAAAAGAAATCAGAGGCATCCAAATCGGCAAAGAGGAAGTCAAACTCTCCCTCTTTGCAGATGATATGATACTGTATGTGGAAAACCCAAAAGACTCCACCCCAAAACTGCTAGAACTCATACAGGAATTCAGTCAAGTAGCAGGCTATAAAATCAATGCACAGAAATCAGTGGCATTCCTATACACCAACAACAAGACAGAAGAGAGACAAATCAAGGAGTCGATCCCATTTACAACTGCACCCAAAACCATTAGATACCTAGGAATAAATCTAACCAGAGAGGCAAAGGATCTGTAGTCAGAAAACTATAAAATACTCATGAAAGAAATTGAAGAAGACACAAAGAAATGGAAAAACGTTCCATGCTCATGGATTGGGAGAATCAACATTGTGAAGATGTCAATGCTACCTAGAGCAATCTACACATTCAATGCAATCCCCATCAAAATACCATCCACTTTTTTCAAAGAAATGGAACCAATAATCCTAAAATTTGTATGGAACCAGAAGAGACCCAGAATAGCCAGAGGAATACTGAAAAAGAGAAGCAAAGCTGGCGGCATCACAATTCCGGACTTCCAGCACTATGACAAAGCTGTCATCATCAAGACAGTATGGTACTGGCACAAAAACAGACACATCGATCAATGGAACAGAATCGAGAGCCCAGAAATGGACCCTCAACTCTATGGTCAACTTATCTTTGACAAAGCAGGAAAGAATGTCCAATGGAAAAGAGACAGTCTCTTCAACAAATGGTGTTGGGAAAATTGGACAGCCACATGCAGAAGAATGAAACTGGACCATTTCCTTACACCACACACAAAAATAGACTCCAAATGGTTGAAAGACCTAAACGTGAGACAGGAGTCCATCCAAATCCTAAAGGAGAACACAGGTAGCAACCTTTTCGACCTTAGCCGCAGCAACTTCTTCCTAGAAACATCGCCAAAGGCACGGGAAGCCAGGGCAAAAATGAACTATTGGGATTTCATCAAGATAAAAAGCTTTTGCACAGCAAAAGAAACAGTCCACAAAACCAAAAGACAACCGACAGAATGGGAGAAAATATTTGCAAATGACATATCCGATAAAGGGCTAGTATGCAAAATCTATAAAGAACTTATCAAACTCAACACCCAAAGAACAAATAATCCAATCAAGAAATGGGCAGAAGACATGAACAGACATTTCTCCAAAGAGGACATCCAAATGGCCAACAGGCACATGAAAAAGTGCTCAACATCGCTCGGCATCAGGGAAATCCAAATCAAAACCTCAATGAGATACCACCTCACACCCGTCAGAATGGCTAAAATTAACAAGTCAGGGAACGACAGATGTTGGCGGGGATGTGGAGAAAGGGGAACGAACCCTCCTACACTGTTGGTGGGAATGCAAGCTGGTGCAACCCCTCTAGAAAACAGTATGGACGTTCCTCAAACAGTTGAAATTAGAGCTACCGTTCGATCCAGCAATTGCACTACTGGGTATTTACCACAAAGATACAAATGTAGGGACCCGAAGGGGTACGTGTACCCCAATGTTTATAGCAGCAATGTCCACCACAGCCAAACTGTGGAAAGAGCCAAGATGCCCATCGACAGATGAATGGATAAAGAAGAGGTGGTATATATACACAATGGAATATTATGCAGCCATCAAAAGGAATGAGATCTTGCCATTTGCAACGACGTGGATGGAACTGGAGGGTGTTATGCTGAGTGAAATAAGTCAATCAGAGAAAGACATGTATCCCATGACCTCACTGATATGAGGAATTCTTAATCTCAGGAAAGAAACTGTTACTGGAGTGGTTGGGGGTGGGAGGGATGGGGTGGCTGGGTGATAGACATTGGGGAGGGTAGGTGCTACGGTGAGCGCTGTGAATTGGGCAAGACTGTTGAATCACAGTTCTGTACTTCTGAAACAAATAACGCAACATATTTTAAGAAAAAAGAAAAAGAAGAAGATAACAGGAGAGGAAGAAAAGGGGAGTATGTCAGAGGGGGAGACGAACCATGAGAGACGTTGGACTCTGAAAAACAAACTGAGGGTTCTAGAGGGGAGGGGGGTAGGGGGATGGGTTAGCCTGGTGATGGGTATTGAGGAGGGCACGTTCTGCATGGAGCACTGGGTGTTATGAACAAACAATGAATCATGGAACACTGCACCCAAAACTAATGATGTAATATCTGGTGATTAACATAACAATAACAAATTAAAAAAAAAAAGGCTTCGCGCTTCGCGAACCAAGGTGTTAGCACGAAGTCATGTTTGACGTGGCCTCGTTTCTCTGAGTTCAGTGGAAGGCTCTGCTGAGGCTAGCTCACGTACATTTGAAGGCCCTTCCAACTTCATGACCCAAGACTTTGATGGAGAGAAACCCTCCACACAACGTGTTCCTCACTGTGGTGTATCTCGCTTTCCGTCCCTTTTCTCTCGCCCTAAGCTTTACCACGGTGCTTCCATCCGTAGGGAAAGAGCTGGTCGTCGACGGACGGCAACCCTCTAGATTTGTCCTTAGAGTTAAACACCCGTAGGCAATCTTCCCTATGCCTCCTCACATCATACATTTCCATACTCATCCTTCTTCATGGAACGACAGGAGGCACATTCGAAACGGACAGCTCACTCTAGGGCACGTCCCTCGTGCCTTCACGCCCACGGCGGAAAACACTTTTATCTTCCTGAAACAATATGATAAGCTGAGGGAAGACTTCTTCACAAGGGGTTTGTCAAGCACCGTCACAGGGCACATTCTTTATGCCTTCACACGTTCGTGCCACAATGCCACTCATACGTAGGCGTACGGCTTTCCAGGGTTTCCTTCTCAGACTTAAAGGCATGACCTTTTCCCTCTGCTCTCTCTCGTACTCATGAAAACATTTCGCACGGAACAAGATTTGAACCGGGAGAGACAATCTCCACTCCTTATTTCCGTGGCGCAGGCATGGGGCACATGCCTTGCGCTGTCACACTTACCTTGGAATAGACTACCATTTTCAGGGAAGATGTTGGTAGAAACACGGTTTCTCTGCAGTGGTGTTTCTTCAGACCGACCTTCACGCCGCCTCTTTAGGGTTCCGCAAGTACATGTTGTGACTAGGTTTTCCCCGTGAAGCCAGATGGAAGCTCGAAGTCGCGCTTGGACACAGACTTGTTTCGCACAGTGTAGTCTGTGGCTTTCCTTTGGCGAACTCACGTACGTTTGAAAACCCTTCTAGCGTCGTGAGCCGTGGTGTTCATTGAGAGAAGCCCTCCATACAAAGTGATTCCACGAGTAAGGTATAGCAGGCTTTTCCTCTGCTTCCGTTCACACTCGGCGTCAAGCCGCTTCGATCCTTAGGAAAGGAGGCGGGGAGTCGAAGGACCGCTCCTCCACAGCATTGTTTCTTCGACTTAAGTGTACAGCTCGTTCCTTACGCTTCCTCCCATTTCCAGACACACACCTCTCTAGGGGACAACTTGTTAGTTGGTGGTCGCATTCGACCCACATTTTCCTTCACCATTCAGCGTATGGCATTGTCCTTACGCTTTCACACGAAGTCCTGAAAACGCTTCTCTCTTCCCGAAGCAAGATCTGGGTTGACAGAAGCTTGAGACACAACTCCTCTCTCAAAGAGTGGTAGACGGCCCAGCATTTGTGCCTTCACTTTGAACGTCGGAAAGTTCTTCCAACTTCTTCCCCGGAGGCGGTAGTGGAAAGACTAGTTCCCTACAGTTTGGTTTCGTGAGAGGTGAGTGTAAGACGCCTACCTAATATAGCAACGCACATGTCTCCAAAGGCTTCTTTCTTCAAGCACCACGATGTTAGCACGAAAGCCTGTTTGCCATGGCCTTGTTTCTCAGAATTCAGTGTCAGGCTACTACTACTACTGAGGCTAGCCCACGTACATTGCAAGACCCATCCACCTCCATGACACAGGACTTAATGGAGAGAAACCCTCCGCACAACGTGTTCCTCACTGTGCAGTATCGCGCGTTCCATCTCTTTTCGTTCACACGAGGTTTAACGAGCAGCTTCGCATCCCTACGAGAAGAGATGGTAGTCGAAGGACGGCAACCCTCGAGACTTGTTCTTAGAGTTAAACAAACGCATGCCATCTTCCTTATGCTCCAGGACGTCATCCATTTCCATACACATCCTTCTTCGTGTAACGACGGCAGGCACCTTCGAAGCGGAGAGCGAAGTCTCGTCTACGTCCCTTACGCCTTCACACCCACTACGGAAAACAATTTCCTCCTACGGAAACGATACGGCAGTTGAGGGAAGCCTTCTTCACAAGTGGTTTCTCGAGCCCCGTCACAGGGCACATTCTAGATGCCTTCACCATGTCATGCTAAAGCGCTTCCCCGACGTACGTGTATGGCTTTCCTGACGGATCTCCTTCTCACGCTTCAAACCATGACCTTTTCCATCTGCTCTCTCTCATACTCTTGGAAACGCTTCTCACGGAACAGGATTCCAATCGCGACAGACATTCTACACTAGTTACTTCCGTGGCACAGGCACGGGGCACATTCCTTGCGATTTCACTCTGCCATTGGAAAAGTCTACCAGTTTCAGGGAAGGTGTTAGTAGACGCACGGTTTCTCTGCAGTGGTGTTTCTGCAGTAGGATTCAACACATACATTTTGTGACTATGGATTCCTCGGGAACCCAGATGGAAGCTCGAAGTCGCGTTCGACACAGACGTGGTTCGCCGAGATTCGTGTATGCCTTTCCTTTGGCGAAGTCACATACTTTCGCAAACCCTTCTATCTTCGTGACACATGGTGTTCGTTGAGAAAAGCCCTCCATCAGAAGTTGTTCCACGAGTGAGGTATACCACCCTTCCTTGCCCTCCGTTTCCTTTCACACTTGGCTTCAAGCCGCTTCGTTCCTTAGCAAAGCAGAAGGGCAGTCGAAGGACCGCACCTCCACAGCGTTGTTTCTTAGACTTAAGTGTATAGCACGTCCCTTACGCTTCCTCCCACTTCCAGACACACACCTCTCTAGGGGACAACGAGTGTGTTGGTGGTCACGTTCGACCCACATTTCTCTTCACAATTCAGCGTGTGGCATTTTCCTTGTGTTTTCACACAAAGTGCCGACAGCGCTTCTATCTTCCCGAAACAAGATCTGAGTTGGGAGAAGCTTTCGACACAAGTTCTTTCCCAAGCAGGACTATATGGCACAGGAACGTGCGCCTTCACTTTTAACGTTGGGCATTTCCTCCGTCTTCTTCCCTGTAGATGGTAGTGGGAAGACTATTGCTCTACCGTTTTGTTTCTTGAGAGGTGAGTGCAAGACCCTCACACGTATGTCTCAAAAGGCTTCGCGCGGAAAGGCGGAGCAAGATGGCGGAGGAGTAGGAGACCTAGATTTCGTCTGGTCTCAGGAATTCAGCTGAATAGGGATCAAACCATTCTGAACACCTACGAACTCAACAGGAGATCGAACAGGAGAGTAGCAACAACTCTCTGAACAGAGAAGCGCCCACTTACTGGAAGGTAGGGCGTGCGGAGAAGTGAATCTGAGGCGATATTCGGGAGGATAGACGGCGGGGGAGGGGCCTCCGCCGGCCGCTTCTGGCAAGTGATAGAGCCGCGGAGCACAGAATCGGAACTTTTAGAAGTTGGCTCGGCGGAGGGACGTCGCTGCAGTGGCTAAGCGGGGGGTGGAATCCTCCCGGGACAGTGTGGTCTCAGGACCCTTGGGGTCACAGGGAGACCGGGGGTGCCTGAGTGCGCCAGAGCTCCCAGGTATCAGAGCAGGGAAGCCGGCTGCAGATACGGAGCAGAGTCGCGGGCTCTCAGCTCGGGTTTGCCATAAACTGTGATCTGTGGCCCAGTCGGGGCACGGCTTCCCCAGCAGGGACCCAACAAGCAGCAGATCCGGGGAGACTCCCCTTCCTTGCCGGGGAGGAGCGGTGCGGGAACGCACTGCAGGGATCTGCTGGGTTTGGAGACTCCGCGCGGGGTCGGGTGCCAGAGATAGCAACGCTCGATCACAGGCCGGGTGAGCACGGAGTGCGGCCGGAGACCGGGGACACGGAAGTGACTGCTTTTCTCTGGGGGCACACTGAGGAGCGGGGCCCCGAGTTCTCAGCTCCTCCGAGTGGAGATTGGGAGGCCACCATTTCTGCCCTGGTCCTCCAAAGCTGTACCGAGAGCTTGCAGGGAACAAAAGCTCCTGAGAGCAAACCGGAGCAGCTTCCTTAGCCCAGACCGACAAGGGCGGGGCCGTTCCGCCTCCGGCAAAGACATTTGGAAACCACAGCAAAAGGCCCCTCCCCCAGAAGATCAACACAAACAGCCAGCAAGCCAAGACCAAGTTGATCGATCAAGGAGAATAGGAGAACTCCTGCGCTAGGGGAATACTGCACATAGATTCATGGCTTTTTTTTTTTTTTTTTTTTTACCATGATTCATTATTTCCTCAAAGTTAATTTTTCTTGACTGTTTTTTTTTATTTTTCTTTTTCCCTTTTTCAAACAACATCTTATAAATCCCTTTTAAAAAAAACATTTTTTATTTTTCATTTTTAGAGTCATATTTTATCCCTTCATAGTAGTTACCCTTATTTTTGGCATATATATAGAAGTTGTTCTCTCTTTAAAATTTTGAGGTACAGTTTCTTCTAACAGATCAAAGTATACCCTAAATCACTAGTGTATGGCTTTGTTCTAGTCTCCTGCCTGATCACATTGTCTCCCTTTTTCCTTTTTTTTTTCTTAAATCTTCTTTCTTTTTTCAAACAACTTATCTTACCAAGTCCTTTTATAAAATCTTTTATAATTTTCATCTTTACAGTCATCTTCCATCCCTTCATTGTATCAACCCTTATTTTTACATATATGTCTTTCTTCCTTTAAAATTTTAGGAGGCACTTTTATCTGACAGACCAAAATACGCCAAAAATCTAGTGTGTGGCACTGATCTATGCACTAGCCTGATCATATTTGATCATATTCTGCCTTTCTTGTATTGTTTTGTTTTTGTTTTTATCTTTTTTTTTCTTTTTCTCTTTCTTTTTTCTTTCTTTCCCTTTCTTTTCCCCTGGTTTCAGGTCTTTTCTGATTTGTATACAGTATATTTGCTGGGGACGTTGTAAACCTGTTAGCATTTTGTTCTCTCATTCATCTATTCTCCTCTGGACAAAATGACAAGACGAAAGAAATCACGTCAGCAAAAAGAACAAGAGGTAGTCCCGTCAGCCAGGGACCTACTCAATACGGACATTAGTACGCTGTCGGACCTAGAGTTCAGAATCATGACTTTAAAGATAGTAGCTGGGCTTGAAAAAAAGCGTGGTAGTTATTAGAGAAACGCTTTCTGGAGAAATAAAAGAATGAAATCTAACCAAATCGAAATCAAAAAGGCTATTGGTGAGGTGCAAACAAAAATGGGGGCACTAAATGCTAGGATAAATGAGGCAGAAGAGAGAATCAGCGATATAGAAGACCAAACGATGGAAAATAAAGAGGCTGAGAAAAAGAGAGAGAAACAACTACAGGATCACGAGGGCAGAATTCGAGAGATAAGTGATATGATAAGACGAAACAACATTAGAATAATTGGGATCCCAGAAGAAGAAGAGAGAGAGAGAGGGGCAGAAGGTATATTGGAGCAAATTATAGCAGAGAACTTCCCTAATGTGAGGAAGGAAACAGGCATTAAAATCCAGGAGGCACAGAGAACCCCTCTCAAAATCAATAATAATAGGTCAACACCCCGACATCTAGTAGTAAAACTTACGAGTCTCAGAGACAAAGAGAAAATCCTGAAAGCAGCTCGGGAGAAGAGATATGTAACCTACAATGGTAGAGACATTAGATTGGCAACAGAGCTATCCACAGAGACCTGGCAGGCCAGAAAGGACTGGCAAGATATCTTCAGAACACTAAACGAGAAAAATATGCAGCCAAGAATACTATATCCAGCTAGGCTATCATTGAAAATAGAAGGAGAGATAGAAAGCTTCCAGAACAAACAAAAACTAAAGGAATTTGCAAACACGACACCAGCCCTCCAAGAAATATTGAGAGGGGTCCTCTAAGCAAAGAGAGAACCTAAAAGCAGCAAAGAGCAGAAACGAACACAGACAACAGACAGTTAACAGTCACCTTACAGGTAATACAATGGCACTAAATTCATACCTTTCAATAGTTACCCTGAATGTAAATGGGCTCAATGCCCCAATCAAAAGACACAGGCTCTCCGATTGGATTAAAAAACAAGACCCATCAATATGCTGTCTGCAAGAGACTCATTTTAGACCCAAAGACACCCCCAGATTGAAAGTGAGGGGGTGGAAAACCATTTACCATGCTAATGGACACCAAAAGAAAGCTGGGGTGGCGATCCTTATATCAGACAAACTAGATTTTAAAACAAAGACTGTAATAAGAGATGAGGAAGGACACTATATCCTACTTAAAGGGTCTATCCAACAAGAAGATCTAACAATTGTAAATATCTATGCCCCGAACATGGGAGCAGCCAAATATATAAGGCAATTAATAACAAAAGCAAAGAAACACATTGACAACAATACAATAATAGTGGGGGACTTTAACACCCCTCTGACTGAAATGGACAGATCATCTAAGCAAAAGATCAACAAGGAAATAAAGACTTTAAATGACACACTGGACCAGATGGACTTCACAGACATATTCAGAACATTCCATCCCAAAGCAACGGAATACACATTCTTCTCTAGTGCCCATGGAACATTCTCCAGAATTGATCACATCCTAGGTCACAAATCAGGTCTCAACCGCTACCAAAAGATTGGGATCATTCCCTGCATATTTTCAGACCACAATGCTTTGAAACTAGAACTCAACCACAGGAGGAAAGTCGGAAAGAACCCAAATACATGGAGGCTAAAGAGCATCCTACTAAAGAATGAATGGGTCAACCAAGAAATTAAAGAAGAATTAAAAAAATTCGTGGAAACCAATGAAAATGAAAACACAACTGTTCAAAATCTTTGGGATACAGCAAAGGCAGTCCTGAGAGGAAAGTAGATAGCAATACAAGCCTTTCTCAAGAAACAAGAAAGGTCTCAAATACACAGCCTAACCCTACACCTAAAGGAGCTGGAGAAAGAACAGCAAATAAAGCCTAAACCCAGCAGGAGAAGAGAAATCATAAAGATCAGAGCAGAAACCAATGAACTAGAAACCAAAAGAACAGAAGAACAGATCAACGAAACTAGGAGCTGGTTCTTTGAAAGAATTCACAAGATTGATAAACCCCTAGCCAGACTGATCAAAAAGAAAAGAGAAATGACCCAAATCAACAAAATCATGAATGAACGAGGAGAGATCACAACCAACACCAAAGAAATACAAACAATTATAAGAACATATTATGAGCAACTCTATGCCAGCAAATTAGATAACCTGGAAGAAATGGGTGCATTCCTAGAGATGTATCAACGACCAAAATTGAACCAGGAAGAAATAGAAAACCTGAACAGACCTAGAACCACTAAGGAAATTGAAACAGTCATGAAAAATCTCCCAAGAAACAAAAGCCCAGGGCCAGATGGCTTCCCAGGGGAATTCTATCAGACATTTCAAGAAGAATTAATACCTATTCTCCTGAAACTGTTCCAGAAAATAGAAATGGAAGGGAAACTTCCAAACTCATTTTATGAGGCCAGCATTACCTTGATCCCAAAACCAGACAAAGACCCCATCAAAAAAGAGAATTACAGACCAATATCCTTGATGAGCATGGATGCAAAAATTCTCACCAAAATACTAGCCAATAGGATCCAACAGTACATTAAAAGGATTATTCACCACGACCAAGTGGGATTTATCCCTGGGCTGCAAGGCTGGTTCAACATCCGCAAATCAATCAACGTGCTACAATACGTTAACAAAAGAAAGAACAAGAATCATATGATCCTCTCAATAGATGCAGAAAAAGCATTTGACAAAGTACAGCATCCTTTCTTGATCAAAACTCTTCAGAGTAGAGGGATAGAGGGTACAAACCTCAATATCATAAAAGCCATCTATGAAAAACCTACAGCGAATATCATTCTCAATGGGGAAAGGCTGAGAGCTTTTCCCCTAAGGTCAGGAACGCGGCAGGGATGTCCACTCTCACCACTGCTATTCAACATAGTATTAGAAGTCCTAGCCACAGCAATTAGACAACAAAAAGAAATCAGAGGCATCCAAATCGGCAAAGAGGAAGTCAAACTCTCCCTCTTTGCAGATGATATGATACTGTATGTGGAAAACCCAAAAGACTCCACCCCAAAACTGCTAGAACTCATACAGGAATTCAGTCAAGTAGCAGGCTATAAAATCAATGCACAGAAATCAGTGGCATTCCTATACACCAACAACAAGACAGAAGAGAGACAAATCAAGGAGTCGATCCCATTTACAACTGCACCCAAAACCATTAGATACCTAGGAATAAATCTAACCAGAGAGGCAAAGGATCTGTAGTCAGAAAACTATAAAATACTCATGAAAGAAATTGAAGAAGACACAAAGAAATGGAAAAACGTTCCATGCTCATGGATTGGGAGAATCAACATTGTGAAGATGTCAATGCTACCTAGAGCAATCTACACATTCAATGCAATCCCCATCAAAATACCATCCACTTTTTTCAAAGAAATGGAACCAATAATCCTAAAATTTGTATGGAACCAGAAGAGACCCAGAATAGCCAGAGGAATACTGAAAAAGAGAAGCAAAGCTGGCGGCATCACAATTCCGGACTTCCAGCACTATGACAAAGCTGTCATCATCAAGACAGTATGGTACTGGCACAAAAACAGACACATCGATCAATGGAACAGAATCGAGAGCCCAGAAATGGACCCTCAACTCTATGGTCAACTTATCTTTGACAAAGCAGGAAAGAATGTCCAATGGAAAAGAGACAGTCTCTTCAACAAATGGTGTTGGGAAAATTGGACAGCCACATGCAGAAGAATGAAACTGGACCATTTCCTTACACCACACACAAAAATAGACTCCAAATGGTTGAAAGACCTAAACGTGAGACAGGAGTCCATCCAAATCCTAAAGGAGAACACAGGTAGCAACCTTTTCGACCTTAGCCGCAGCAACTTCTTCCTAGAAACATCGCCAAAGGCACGGGAAGCCAGGGCAAAAATGAACTATTGGGATTTCATCAAGATAAAAAGCTTTTGCACAGCAAAAGAAACAGTCCACAAAACCAAAAGACAACCGACAGAATGGGAGAAAATATTTGCAAATGACATATCCGATAAAGGGCTAGTATGCAAAATCTATAAAGAACTTATCAAACTCAACACCCAAAGAACAAATAATCCAATCAAGAAATGGGCAGAAGACATGAACAGACATTTCTCCAAAGAGGACATCCAAATGGCCAACAGGCACATGAAAAAGTGCTCAACATCGCTCGGCATCAGGGAAATCCAAATCAAAACCTCAATGAGATACCACCTCACACCCGTCAGAATGGCTAAAATTAACAAGTCAGGGAACGACAGATGTTGGCGGGGATGTGGAGAAAGGGGAACGAACCCTCCTACACTGTTGGTGGGAATGCAAGCTGGTGCAACCCCTCTGGAAAACAGTATGGACGTTCCTCAAACAGTTGAAATTAGAGCTACCGTTCGATCCAGCAATTGCACTACTGGGTATTTACCACAAAGATACAAATGTAGGGACCCGAAGGGGTACGTGTACCCCAATGTTTATAGCAGCAATGTCCACCACAGCCAAACTGTGGAAAGAGCCAAGATGCCCATCGACAGATGAATGGATAAAGAAGAGGTGGTATATATACACAATGGAATATTATGCAGCCATCAAAAGGAATGAGATCTTGCCATTTGCAACGACGTGGATGGAACTGGAGGGTGTTATGCTGAGTGAAATAAGTCAATCAGAGAAAGACATGTATCCCATGACCTCACTGATATGAGGAATTCTTAATCTCAGGAAAGAAACTGTTACTGGAGTGGTTGGGGGTGGGAGGGATGGGGTGGCTGGGTGATAGACATTGGGGAGGGTAGGTGCTACGGTGAGCGCTGTGAATTGGGCAAGACTGTTGAATCACAGTTCTGTACTTCTGAAACAAATAACGCAACATATTTTAAGAAAAAAGAAAAAGAAGAAGATAACAGGAGAGGAAGAAAAGGGGAGTATGTCAGAGGGGGAGACGAACCATGAGAGACGTTGGACTCTGAAAAACAAACTGAGGGTTCTAGAGGGGAGGGGGGTAGGGGGATGGGTTAGCCTGGTGATGGGTATTGAGGAGGGCACGTTCTGCATGGAGCACTGGGTGTTATGAACAAACAATGAATCATGGAACACTGCACCCAAAACTAATGATGTAATATCTGGTGATTAACATAACAATAACAAATTAAAAAAAAAAAGGCTTCGCGCTTCGCGAACCAAGGTGTTAGCACGAAGTCATGTTTGACGTGGCCTCGTTTCTCTGAGTTCAGTGGAAGGCTCTGCTGAGGCTAGCTCACGTACATTTGAAGGCCCTTCCAACTTCATGACCCAAGACTTTGATGGAGAGAAACCCTCCACACAACGTGTTCCTCACTGTGGTGTATCTCGCTTTCCGTCCCTTTTCTCTCGCCCTAAGCTTTACCACGGTGCTTCCATCCGTAGGGAAAGAGCTGGTCGTCGACGGACGGCAACCCTCTAGATTTGTCCTTAGAGTTAAACACCCGTAGGCAATCTTCCCTATGCCTCCTCACATCATACATTTCCATACTCATCCTTCTTCATGGAACGACAGGAGGCACATTCGAAACGGACAGCTCACTCTAGGGCACGTCCCTCGTGCCTTCACGCCCACGGCGGAAAACACTTTTATCTTCCTGAAACAATATGATAAGCTGAGGGAAGACTTCTTCACAAGGGGTTTGTCAAGCACCGTCACAGGGCACATTCTTTATGCCTTCACACGTTCGTGCCAGAATGCCACTCATACGTAGGCGTACGGCTTTCCAGGGTTTCCTTCTCAGACTTAAAGGCATGACCTTTTCCCTCTGCTCTCTCTCGTACTCATGAAAACATTTCGCACGGAACAAGATTTGAACCGGGAGAGACAATCTCCACTCCTTATTTCCGTGGCGCAGGCATGGGGCACATGCCTTGCGCTGTCACACTTACCTTGGAATAGACTACCATTTTCAGGGAAGATGTTGGTAGAAACACGGTTTCTCTGCAGTGGTGTTTCTTCAGACCGACCTTCACGCCGCCTCTTTAGGGTTCCGCAAGTACATGTTGTGACTAGGTTTTCCCCGTGAAGCCAGATGGAAGCTCGAAGTCGCGCTTGGACACAGACTTGTTTCGCACAGTGTAGTCTGTGGCTTTCCTTTGGCGAACTCACGTACGTTTGAAAACCCTTCTAGCGTCGTGAGCCGTGGTGTTCATTGAGAGAAGCCCTCCATACAAAGTGATTCCACGAGTAAGGTATAGCAGGCTTTTCCTCTGCTTCCGTTCACACTCGGCGTCAAGCCGCTTCGATCCTTAGGAAAGGAGGCGGGGAGTCGAAGGACCGCTCCTCCACAGCATTGTTTCTTCGACTTAAGTGTACAGCTCGTTCCTTACGCTTCCTCCCATTTCCAGACACACACCTCTCTAGGGGACAACTTGTTAGTTGGTGGTCGCATTCGACCCACATTTTCCTTCACCATTCAGCGTATGGCATTGTCCTTACGCTTTCACACGAAGTCCTGAAAACGCTTCTCTCTTCCCGAAGCAAGATCTGGGTTGACAGAAGCTTGAGACACAACTCCTCTCTCAAAGAGTGGTAGACGGCCCAGCATTTGTGCCTTCACTTTGAACGTCGGAAAGTTCTTCCAACTTCTTCCCCGGAGGCGGTAGTGGAAAGACTAGTTCCCTACAGTTTGGTTTCGTGAGAGGTGAGTGTAAGACGCCTACCTAATATAGCAACGCACATGTCTCCAAAGGCTTCTTTCTTCAAGCACCACGATGTTAGCACGAAAGCCTGTTTGCCATGGCCTTGTTTCTCAGAATTCAGTGTCAGGCTACTACTACTACTGAGGCTAGCCCACGTACATTGCAAGACCCATCCACCTCCATGACACAGGACTTAATGGAGAGAAACCCTCCGCACAACGTGTTCCTCACTGTGCAGTATCGCGCGTTCCATCTCTTTTCGTTCACACGAGGTTTAACGAGCAGCTTCGCATCCCTACGAGAAGAGATGGTAGTCGAAGGACGGCAACCCTCGAGACTTGTTCTTAGAGTTAAACAAACGCATGCCATCTTCCTTATGCTCCAGGACGTCATCCATTTCCATACACATCCTTCTTCGTGTAACGACGGCAGGCACCTTCGAAGCGGAGAGCGAAGTCTCGTCTACGTCCCTTACGCCTTCACACCCACTACGGAAAACAATTTCCTCCTACGGAAACGATACGGCAGTTGAGGGAAGCCTTCTTCACAAGTGGTTTCTCGAGCCCCGTCACAGGGCACATTCTAGATGCCTTCACCATGTCATGCTAAAGCGCTTCCCCGACGTACGTGTATGGCTTTCCTGACGGATCTCCTTCTCACGCTTCAAACCATGACCTTTTCCATCTGCTCTCTCTCATACTCTTGGAAACGCTTCTCACGGAACAGGATTCCAATCGCGACAGACATTCTACACTAGTTACTTCCGTGGCACAGGCACGGGGCACATTCCTTGCGATTTCACTCTGCCATTGGAAAAGTCTACCAGTTTCAGGGAAGGTGTTAGTAGACGCACGGTTTCTCTGCAGTGGTGTTTCTGCAGTAGGATTCAACACATACATTTTGTGACTATGGATTCCTCGGGAACCCAGATGGAAGCTCGAAGTCGCGTTCGACACAGACGTGGTTCGCCGAGATTCGTGTATGCCTTTCCTTTGGCGAAGTCACATACTTTCGCAAACCCTTCTATCTTCGTGACACATGGTGTTCGTTGAGAAAAGCCCTCCATCAGAAGTTGTTCCACGAGTGAGGTATACCACCCTTCCTTGCCCTCCGTTTCCTTTCACACTTGGCTTCAAGCCGCTTCGTTCCTTAGCAAAGCAGAAGGGCAGTCGAAGGACCGCACCTCCACAGCGTTGTTTCTTAGACTTAAGTGTATAGCACGTCCCTTACGCTTCCTCCCACTTCCAGACACACACCTCTCTAGGGGACAACGAGTGTGTTGGTGGTCACGTTCGACCCACATTTCTCTTCACAATTCAGCGTGTGGCATTTTCCTTGTGTTTTCACACAAAGTGCCGACAGCGCTTCTATCTTCCCGAAACAAGATCTGAGTTGGGAGAAGCTTTCGACACAAGTTCTTTCCCAAGCAGGACTATATGGCACAGGAACGTGCGCCTTCACTTTTAACGTTGGGCATTTCCTCCGTCTTCTTCCCTGTAGATGGTAGTGGGAAGACTATTGCTCTACCGTTTTGTTTCTTGAGAGGTGAGTGCAAGACCCTCACACGTATGTCTCAAAAGGCTTCGCGCGGAAAGGCGGAGCAAGATGGCGGAGGAGTAGGAGACCTAGATTTCGTCTGGTCTCAGGAATTCAGCTGAATAGGGATCAAACCATTCTGAACACCTACGAACTCAACAGGAGATCGAACAGGAGAGTAGCAACAACTCTCTGAACAGAGAAGCGCCCACTTACTGGAAGGTAGGGCGTGCGGAGAAGTGAATCTGAGGCGATATTCGGGAGGATAGACGGCGGGGGAGGGGCCTCCGCCGGCCGCTTCTGGCAAGTGATAGAGCCGCGGAGCACAGAATCGGAACTTTTAGAAGTTGGCTCGGCGGAGGGACGTCGCTGCAGTGGCTAAGCGGGGGGTGGAATCCTCCCGGGACAGTGTGGTCTCAGGACCCTTGGGGTCACAGGGAGACCGGGGGTGCCTGAGTGCGCCAGAGCTCCCAGGTATCAGAGCAGGGAAGCCGGCTGCAGATACGGAGCAGAGTCGCGGGCTCTCAGCTCGGGTTTGCCATAAACTGTGATCTGTGGCCCAGTCGGGGCACGGCTTCCCCAGCAGGGACCCAACAAGCAGCAGATCCGGGGAGACTCCCCTTCCTTGCCGGGGAGGAGCGGTGCGGGAACGCACTGCAGGGATCTGCTGGGTTTGGAGACTCCGCGCGGGGTCGGGTGCCAGAGATAGCAACGCTCGATCACAGGCCGGGTGAGCACGGAGTGCGGCCGGAGACCGGGGACACGGAAGTGACTGCTTTTCTCTGGGGGCACACTGAGGAGCGGGGCCCCGAGTTCTCAGCTCCTCCGAGTGGAGATTGGGAGGCCACCATTTCTGCCCTGGTCCTCCAAAGCTGTACCGAGAGCTTGCAGGGAACAAAAGCTCCTGAGAGCAAACCGGAGCAGCTTCCTTAGCCCAGACCGACAAGGGCGGGGCCGTTCCGCCTCCGGCAAAGACATTTGGAAACCACAGCAAAAGGCCCCTCCCCCAGAAGATCAACACAAACAGCCAGCAAGCCAAGACCAAGTTGATCGATCAAGGAGAATAGGAGAACTCCTGCGCTAGGGGAATACTGCACATAGATTCATGGCTTTTTTTTTTTTTTTTTTTTACCATGATTCATTATTTCCTCAAAGTTAATTTTTCTTGACTGTTTTTTTTTATTTTTCTTTTTCCCTTTTTCAAACAACATCTTATAAATCCCTTTTAAAAAAAACATTTTTTATTTTTCATTTTTAGAGTCATATTTTATCCCTTCATAGTAGTTACCCTTATTTTTGGCATATATATAGAAGTTGTTCTCTCTTTAAAATTTTGAGGTACAGTTTCTTCTAACAGATCAAAGTATACCCTAAATCACTAGTGTATGGCTTTGTTCTAGTCTCCTGCCTGATCACATTGTCTCCCTTTTTCCTTTTTTTTTTCTTAAATCTTCTTTCTTTTTTCA